>NC_143031.1:2305000-2307500 GCF_057628025.1 Oncorhynchus mykiss | reverse complement strand
ACCCATCCTTTGATTCAATGTTTGCGTAGTAATGTACAATTCCTCTGGTGTTCAATGTAGAGTAGTACTGTACCCATCCTCTGGGATTCAATGTGGAGTAATAATGTACCCATCCTCTGGGATTCAATGTGGAGTAGTAATGTACCCATCATATGGGATTCATTGTGGAGTAGTAATGTAGCCATCCTCTGTAGTTCAATGTGGAGTAGTAATGTAGCCATCCTCTGGCTGTGGTTCAATGTGGAGTAGTAATGTAGCCATACTCTGTGGTTCAATGTGGAGTTGTAATGTACCCATCCTCTGGTTCAATGTGGAGTTGTAATGCACCCATCCTCTGGTTCAATGTGGAGCAGTAATGTAGCTGTCCACTGGCTGTGGTTCAATGTGGAGTAATGTACCCATCCCCTGGTACAATGTGGAGTAGTAATGTACACATCCTCTGTGGTTCAATGTAGAGTAGTAATGTACCCATCCTCTGTGGTTCAATGTGGAGCAGTAATGTAACCATCCTCTTGTTCAATATGGAGTAGTAATGTAGCCATCATCTGGTTCAATGTGCAATAGTCATCCTCTGGTTCAATGTGGAGTAGTAATCTAGCCATCCTCTCGCTGTGGTTCAATGTGGAGTAGTAATGTAGCCATCATCTAGCTGTGGTTCAATGTAGTAATGTAGCCATCCTCTGTGGTTCAATGTGGAGTAGTAATGTACCCATCCTCTGGCTGTGGTTCAATGTGGAGTAGTAATGTAGCCATCCTCTGGTTCAACGTGGAGTTGTAAAGTAGTAATTCTCTGGTTCAATGTGGAGTAGTAATGTACCCATCCTCCGTGGTTCAGTGTGGAGTAGTAATGTAGCCATTATATGTCTGTGGTTCAATGTGGAGTAGTAATGTAGCCATCCTATGTCTGTGGTTCAATGTGGAGTAGTAATGTACCCATCCTCCGTGGTTCAGTGTGGAGTAGTAATGTAGCCATCCTCTGGTTCAATGTGGAGTAGTAAAGTAGTAATGCTCTGGAATAATGTGGGGTAGTAATGTAGTCATCCTCTGGTTTAATGCGGAGTAGTAATGTAGCCACCCTCTGGTTCAATGTGGAGTAGTAATGTAGTAATTCTCTGGTTTAATGTGGATTAGTAATGTAGCCATCCTCTGGTTCAATGTGGTTTAGCAATGTAGCCATCCTCTGGTTCAATGTGGAGTAGTAATGTACCCATCCTCTGGTTTAATGTGGAGTAGTAATGTAGCCACCCTCTGTTTCAATGTGGAGTAGTAATGTAGTAATTACCTGGTTCAATGTGGAGTAGTAATGTAGTAATTCTCTGGTTTAATGTGGAGTAGTAATGTAGTACTGCCCTAGCCAAACTATATCAACAACAACTCACTAGAACTGCCCTAGCCAGACTATACCAACACCTCACTAGAACAGCCCTAGCTAGACTATACCAACAACAACAACACCTCACTAGAACTGCCCTAGCCAGACTATATCAACAACAACAACTCACTAGAACTGCCCTAGCCAGACTATACCAACAACACCTCACTAGAACTGCCCTAGCCAGACTATACCAACAACAACTCACTAGAACTGCCCTAGCCAGACTATACCAACAACGCCTCACTAGAACTGCCCTAGCCATACTATACAACACCTCACTAGAACTGCCCTAGCCAGACTATATCAACAACACCACCTCACAAGAACTGCCCTAGCCAGACTATACCAACAACAACACCTCACTAGAACTGCCCTAGCCAGACTATACCAACAACAACACCTCACTAGAACTGCCCTAGCCAGACTATACCAACAACAACACCTCACTAGATCTGCCCTAGCCAGACTATACCAACAACAACACCTCACTAGATCTGCCCTAGCCAGACTATACCAACAACACCTCACTAGAACTGCCCTAGACAGACTATACCAACAACAACACCTCACTAGAACTGCCCTAGCCAGACTATACCAACAACAACACCTCGATCAAACTGACCACATTATCCTACAACCTCATCTGACACACGGATTGATGGACGCATGCACACACACTCTCTTTCTCTCTCTGCCCATCTCTCTCCCTTAATCTAAACATTAGATTTACCACATCACTCCTCCTCTCCTCATCAACAACACTGAGCTAATTTGGTCATCTGCATAAATTATTGAAAGGCATTGTTTCTCTGAGAGCAGGGTGAAAATTATGCTGTTCAAATGTAGACAGAGACAGAGACAGATATAGACAGAGATATAGACAGAGATATAGACAGAGAGAGAGAGAGAGAGAGAGAGAGATAGAGAGAGAGAGAGAGATAGACAGAGAGAGAGATATAGACAGAGAGAGACAGAGAGAGACAGAGAGAGACAGAGAGACAGAGAGAGAGAGACAGAGAGAGAGAGAGACAGTAGTACTGTAGACTACTTTATCACTGACCTCAACCCAGAGTCTCTCAGAGCGTTCAGTCAGCCCACTGACACCCCTATCAGACCACAGCAAAA
>NC_143031.1:2277500-2300000 GCF_057628025.1 Oncorhynchus mykiss | reverse complement strand
ACCGGTTCGTCAGCTTCCTGCAGTGCCTTAATAGACTCTGGGGCGGAGGGCTGTTTTATGGACGAGACCTGGGCTCGGGAACATGACATTCCTCTCAGACAGTTAAGGGAGTCCACGGCCTTGTTCGCCCTGGATGGTAGTCCTCTCCCCAGGATTCAGCGTGAGACGCTACCTTTAACCCTCACTGTTTCTGGTAATCATAGCGAAACCATTTCTTTTTTAATTTTTCGTTCACCTTTTACACCTGTTGTTTTGGGCCATCCCTGGCTAGTTTGTCATAATCCTTCCATTAATTGGTCTAGTAATTCTATCCTCTCCTGGAACGTCTCTTGTCATGTGAAATGTTTAATGTCTGCTATCCCTCCTGTTTCCTCTGTCTCTTCTTCACAGGAGGAGCCTGGTGATTTGACAGGGGTGCCGGAGGAATATCACGATCTGCGCACGGTGTTCAGTCGGTCCAGGGCCACCTCTCTTCCTCCACACCGGTCGTATGATTGTAGTATTGATCTCCTTCCGGGAACCACTCCCCCCCGGGGTAGACTATACTCTCTGTCGGCTCCCGAACGTAAGGCTCTCGAGGATTATTTGTCTGTAGCTCTTGACGCCGGTACCATAGTCCCCTCCTCCTCTCCCGCCGGAGCGGGGGTTTTTTTTGTCAAGAAGAAGGACGGGTCTCTGCGCCCCTGCATAGATTATCGAGGGCTGAATGACATAACAGTGAAGAATCGTTATCCGCTTCCTCTTATGTCTTCAGCCTTCGAGATCCTGCAGGGAGCCAGGTTTTTCACTAAGTTGGACCTTCGTAACGCTTACCATCTCGTGCGCATCAGGGAGGGGGACGAGTGGAAGACGGCGTTTAACACTCCGTTAGGGCACTTTGAATACCGGGTTCTTCCTTTCGGCCTCGCTAACGCTCCAGCTGTCTTTCAGGCATTAGTCAATGATGTCCTGAGAGACATGCTGAACATCTTTGTTTTCGTTTACCTTGACGATATCCTGATTTTTTCACCGTCACTCCAGATTCATGTTCAGCACGTTCGACGTGTCCTCCAGCGCCTTTTAGAGAATTGTCTTTTTGTGAAGGCTGAGAAGTGCACTTTTCATGCCTCCTCTGTCACATTTCTCGGTTCTGTTATTTCCGCTGAAGGCATTAAGATGGATCCCGCTAAGGTCCAAGCTGTCATTGATTGGCCCGCCCCTAAGTCACGCGTCGAGCTGCAGCGCTTTCTCGGCTTCGCGAACTTCTATCGTCGTTTCATCCGTAATTTCGGTCAGGTGGCAGCTCCTCTCACAGCCCTTACTTCTGTCAAGACGTGCTTTAAGTGGTCCGTTTCCGCCCAGGGAGCTTTTGATCTCCTCAAGAATCGTTTTACATCCGCTCCTATCCTTGTTACACCTGACGTCTCTAGACAGTTCGTTGTCGAGGTTGACGCGTCAGAGGTGGGCGTGGGAGCCATTCTTTCTCAGCGCTCCCTCTCTGACGACAAGGTCCACCCATGCGCGTATTTTTCTCATCGCCTGTCGCCGTCGGAACGTAACTATGATGTGGGAAACCGCGAACTGCTCGCCATCCGGTTAGCCCTAGGCGAATGGCGACAGTGGTTGGAGGGGGCGACCATTCCTTTTGTCGTTTGGACTGACCATAGGAACCTTGAGTACATCCGTTCTGCCAAACGACTTAATGCGCGTCAGGCGCGTTGGGCGCTGTTTTTCGCTCGTTTCGAGTTCGTGATTTCTTATCGTCCGGGCTCTAAGAACACCAAGCCTGATGCTTTATCTCGTCTCTTCAGTTCTTCAGTAGCCTCCACTGACCCCGAGGGGATTCTCCCTGAGGGGCGTGTTGTCGGGTTGACTGTCTGGGGAATTGAGAGGCAGGTAAAGCAAGCGCTCACTCACACTCCGTCGCCGCGCGCTTGTCCTAGGAACCTTCTTTTCGTTCCCGTTCCTACTCGTCTGGCCGTTCTTCAGTGGGCTCACTCTGCCAAGTTAGCCGGCCACCCTGGCGTTCGGGGTACGCTTGCTTCCATTCGCCAGCGTTTTTGGTGGCCCACCCGGGAGCATGACACGCGTCGTTTCGTGGCTGCTTGTTCGGTCTGCGCGCAGACTAAGTCCGGTAACTCCCCTCCTGCCGGCCGTCTCAGGCCGCTTCCCATTCCCTCTCGACCGTGGTCTCACATCGCCTTAGATTTTGTCACCGGACTGCCTTCGTCAGCGGGGAAGACTGTTATTCTTACGGTTGTCGATAGGTTCTCTAAGGCGGCTCATTTCATTCCCCTTGCTAAGCTTCCTTCTGCTAAAGAGACGGCACAAATCATCATCGAGAATGTTTTCAGAATTCATGGCCTTCCGTCAGACGTCGTTTCGGACAGAGGTCCGCAATTCACGTCTCAATTTTGGAGGGAGTTTTGCCGTTTGATTGGGGCTTCCGTCAGTCTCTCTTCCGGCTTTCACCCCCAGTCTAACGGTCAAGCAGAACGGGCCAATCAGACTATTGGTCGCATCTTACGCAGTCTTTCTTTTCGCAACCCTGCGTCTTGGTCAGAACAGCTCCCCTGGGCAGAATACGCCCACAACTCGCTTCCTTCCTCTGCGACCGGGCTATCTCCTTTTCAGAGTAGCCTCGGGTACCAGCCTCCGCTGTTCTCATCTCAGTTCGCCGAGTCTAGCGTCCCCTCCGCTCAGGCTTTTGTCCAACGTTGCGAGCGCACCTGGAAGAGGGTCAGGTCTGCACTTTGCCGTTATAGGACGCAGACTGTGAGGGCTGCTAATAAGCGTAGAACTAAGAGTCCTAGATATTGTCGCGGTCAGAGAGTTTGGCTCTCCACTCAGAACCTTCCCCTTAAGACGGCTTCCCGCAAGTTGACCCCGCGGTTCATTGGTCCGTTCCGTATTTCTCGGGTCATTAATCCTGTCGCAGTTCGACTTCTTCTTCCGCGATACCTTCGTCGCGTCCACCCGGTCTTCCATGTCTCCTGTATCAAGCCCGTTCTTCGCGCCCCCGCTCGTCTCCCCCCCCCCCCATCCTTGTCGAGGGCGCACCCATCTACAGGGTCCGTAGGATTTTGGACATGCGTCCTCGGGGCCGTGGTCACCAGTACCTCGTAGATTGGGAGGGGTACGGTCCTGAGGAGAGGAGTTGGGTTCCCTCTCGGGACGTGCTGGACCGTGCGCTGATCGAGGATTTCCTCCGTTGCCGCCAGGTTTCCTCCTCGAGTGCACCAGGAGGCGCTCGGTGAGTGGGGGGTACTGTCATGTATTGTCATGTTGTGTCTTGTTTCTGTCCTTTCCTTTCACCCTGTCTCCCTCTGCTGGTCGTACTAGGTTACCGTTTCTGTCCCTCTTTCCCCCAGCTGTTCCTTGTCTTCTCTGACTACCTCATTCACCCCTTTTCCCACCTGTTCCCTTTTTCCCTCTGATTAGGTCCCTATATCTCTCTCTGTTTCTGCTCCTGTCTTTGTCGGATTCTTGTTTGTGTGTCTCATGCCTGAACCAGACTATCATCGTGTTTGCTGCAACCTTGTCCTGTCCTGTCGGAATCTACCTGTCCATCTGAGCCCACGTGTGTTCATCATTAAAGAAACTCTGTTTGTTAATTCGCTTTTGGGTCCTCATTCACGCTCCTGACAGATTCTAAAACACCACGCAGAGAGAATGATTAAAACACCACGCAGAGAGAATGTCTAAAACAACACGCAGAGAGAATGTTTATAAAACACCACGCAGAGAGAATGATTAAAACACCACGCAGAGAGAATGTCTAAAACAACACGCAGAGAGAATGTTTATAAAACACCACGCAGAGAGAATGTTTATAAAACACCACGCAGAGAGAATGTTTATAAAACACCACGCAGAGAGAATGTTTATAAAACACCACGCAGAGAGAATGTCTAAAACACCACGCAGAGAGAATGTTTATAAAACACCACGCAGAGAGAATGTTTATAAAACACCACGCAGAGAGAATGACTAAAACACCACGCAGAGAGAAGGTTTATAAAACACCACGCAGAGAGAATGATTATAAAACACCACGCAGAGAGAATGTTTATAAAACACCACGCAGAGAGAATGTTTATAAAACACCACGCAGAGAGAATGATTATAAAACACCACGCAGAGAGAATGATTATAAAACACCACGCAGAGAGAATGTTTATAAAACACCACGCAGAGAGAATGATTATAAAACATCACGCAGAGAGAATGATTATAAAACACCACGCAGAGAGAATGATTATAAAACACCACGCAGAGAGAATGATTATAAAACACCACGCAGAGAGAATGTTTATAAAACACCACGCAGAGAGAATGTTTATAAAACACCACGCAGAGAGAATGTTTATAAAACACCACGCAGAGAGAATGTTTATAAAACACCACGCAGAGAGAATGTCTAAAACACCACGCAGAGAGAATGTTTATAAAACACCACGCAGAGAGAATGTTTATAAAACACCACGCAGAGAGAATGACTAAAACACCACGCAGAGAGAAGGTTTATAAAACACCACGCAGAGAGAATGATTATAAAACACCACGCAGAGAGAATGTCTAAAACACCACGCAGAGAGAAGGTTTATAAAACACCACGCAGAGAGAATGATTATAAAACACCACGCAGAGAGAATGTTTATAAAACACCACGCAGAGAGAATGATTATAAAACATCACGCAGAGAGAATGATTATAAAACACCACGCAGAGAGAATGATTATAAAACACCACGCAGAGAGAATGATTATAAAACACCACGCAGAGAGAATGTCTAAAACACCACGCAGAGAGAATGTTTATAAAACACCACGCAGAGAGAATGATTAAAACACCACGCAGAGAGAATGTTTATAAAACACCACGCAGAGAGAATGATTAAAACACCACGCAGAGAGAATGATTATAAAACACCACGCAGAGAGAATGATTATAAAACACCACGCAGAGAGAATGTCTAAAACACCACGCAGAGAGAATGATTATAAAACACCACGCAGAGAGAATGATTAAAACACCACGCAGAGAGAATGTCTAAAACACCACGCAGAGAGAATGATTATAAAACACCACGCAGAGAGAATGATTAAAACACCACGCAGAGAGAATGATTATAAAACACCACGCAGAGAGAATGATTATAAAACACCACGCAGAGAGAATGATTATAAAACACCACGCAGAGAAAATGATTATAAAACACCACGCATAGAGAATGTCTAAAACACCACGCAGAGAGAATGTTTATAAAACACCACGCAGAGAGAATGTTTATAAAACACCACGCAGAGAGAATGATTAAAACACCACGCAGAGAGAATGTCTAAAACACCACGCAGAGAGAATGTTTATAAAACACCACGCAGAGAGAACGTTCATTAAGTGCGTCGTTGAGGCATAGTGTCGATACTGATGGGGAAGAAAAGCAGCGATGATCTCGGCTCAGCTTTCTCCAATCAAATCTGACCTTAACATTACAATTATTCCACAATACTGATGAGAGATCAGATCCTAGAGAGATAATACCCATTGTTACAAATTTTAAGGAGGCTTATTTTAACGCAATAATGCACTATATCAAGATGATGGATCAATATAATAATTAAATAAATAAATATATCGAGGCAAACATTTGACATTAGACAAAATAGAAAGAAAATCAACTAAATTGAATGAACATGAATGTGCTGCATATACAAATATATAGACCCATAGTCTATACTGTCGGTAGGCTGTTTACCTTTTAATGCAGTCATCTCTATTTTCATTTCATTATATGTTTAGCAGAGATCTCTTCTGTATAAAGTGATGCAGAATGGCAAAAATAAAAGAAGCACATAGCTGTTCTACTAGTGGTCTGAGGCAGGCGTCATATTATGAGTGTTTTCAAGTGCAATGATATTACCAGTTGGTTTTAGGAAGAGGATGTATTGATGCTCCTACGAAGGTTCAAACAATGAATTTAGTCTTAAGATGCCGGGCCCTGTTTTCGAAATATGATTCATAACAACAAACCATCACTACAGACCATCACTACAGACCCTTACTACAGACCATCACTACAGACCCTCACTACAGACTATCACTACAAACCCTCACTACAGACCATCACTACAAACCCTCACTACAGACCATCACTACAGACCATCACTACAGACCCTCACTACAGACTATCACTACAAACCCTCACTACAGACCATCACTACAAACCCTCACTACAGACCATCACTACAAACTATCACTACAGACCATCACTACAGACCCTCGCAACAGACCATCACTACAAACCATCACTGTAGACCATCACTACAGACCATCACTACAAACACTCACTACAGACAATCACAACAGACCCTCACAACAAACCATCACTACAGACCATCACAACAGACCATCACAACAAACTATCACAACAAACTATCACTACAGACCATTACAACAGACCATCACTACAGACCCTCACAACAAACCATCACTACAGACCATCACAACAGACCCTCACAACAAACCATCACTACAGACCCTCACTATAGACCATCACTAAGACCCTCGCAACAGACCATCACTACAGACCATCACTACAGACCATCACTGCAGACCCTCAAAACAAACTATCACTACAGACCATTACAACAGCCCATCACTACAGCCCATCACTACAGACCCTCACAACAAACTATCACAACAAACTATCACAACAAACTATCACTACAGACCATTACAACAGACCATCACTACAGACCCTCACAACAAACCATCACTACAGACCATCACAACAGACCCTCAAAACAAACCCTCACTACAGACCCTCACTATAGACCATCACTACAGACCCTCACAACAGACCCTCACTACTGATCATCACTACAGACACTTTCGACCAGGGCCCATAGAGGACCACTAGGGACAGAGACCAGGGACCATAGAGGACCAGTAGGGACAGAGACCTGTGACAGAGACCAGGGACAGAGACCACTAGGGACAGAGACAAGGGACCATAGAGGACCACGAGGGACAGAGACCAGGGACAGAGACCAGGGCCCATAGAGGACCACTAGGGACAGAGACCAGGGCCAATAGAGGACCACAAGGGACAGAGACCAGGGATAGAGACCAGGGACCATAGAGGACCACGAGGGAAGAGAGACCAGGGTCCATAGAGGACCACTAGGGACAGAGACCAGGGACAGAGACCAGGGACCATAGAGGACCACTAGGGACAGAGACCAGGGCCAATAGAGGACCACAAGGGACAGAGACCAGGGCCCTTAGAGGACCACTAGGGACAGAGACCAGGGATAGAGACCAGGGACCATAGAGGACCACGAGGGAAGAGAGACCAAGGTCCATAGAGGACCACTAGGGACAGAGACCAGGGACAGAGACCAGGGACCATAGAGGACCACTAGGGACAGAGACCAGGGCCAATAGAGGACCACAAGGGATAGAGACCAGGGACAGAGACCAGGGCCTATAGAGGACCACTAGGGACAGAGACCAGGGACCATAGAGGACCACCAGGGACAGAGAACAGGGACCATAGATCAGGGTGTGACAAACACAGCATGTCTGATGTTAGCCATTTGAGTCAGCAATCTACACAAACACATGGACGCATGGAAACACACACACACACATGCACTTACACAAGATCTCACACATGCACATACACCTTCGCCCCAGTCTGAGGTCCTGAGCGCCCTGGAGCAGGTTTTCATCAAGGATCTCTCTGTACTTTGCTCCATTCATCTTTACCTCGATCCTGACTAGTCTCCTAGTCCCTGCCACTGAAAAACATCCCCGCAGCAATATGCTGCCACCACCATGCTTCACTGTAGGGATGGTGCCAGGTTTCCTCCAGACGTGACGCTTGGCATTCAGGTCAAATAGTTTAATATTGGTTTCATCAAACCAGAGGAATGCCACAGGAAAGGAAGACCCAGAGTTACCTCTGCTACAGAGGACAAGTTCATTAGAGTTACCAGCCCCTGAAACTGTAGCCCAAATTAATGCTTCACAGTTCAAGCAACAGACATCTCAACATCGACTCTTCAGAGGAGACTGCGTGAATAAGGCCTTCATGGTCGAATTGCTGCAAAGAAACCAAAGAACAAAAATATGAAGATGAGACTTGCTTTGGCCAAAAAACACAAACAATGGACATTAGACCGGTGGAAATCTGTCCGTTGGTCTGATGAGTCCAAATGTGAGATTTTTGGTTCCAACCTCCGTGTCTTTGTGAGACGCAGAATAGGTGAACGGATTATCTCCGCATGTGTGGTTCCCACCGTGAAGCATGGAGGAGGAGGTGTGATGGTGTGGGAGTGCTTTCTTATTTCTTATTGTTTTCATTATTTCATTATGCCTTGAATCTATTCTCTCACGCCCAGAAACCTGCTCCTTTTACACTCTGCTCTGAACGCACTAGTCGACCAGTTCTTACAGCCTTTAGCCGTTCTCTTATCCTACTCCTCCTGTGTTCCTCTGGCGATGTAGAGGTGAATCCAGGCCCTGCAGTGCCTAGTTCCACTCCTATTCCCCAGGCGCTCTCTTTTGATGACGTCTGTAGCCGTAATAGCCTTGGTTTCATGCATGTTAACATTAGAAGCCTCCTCCCTAAGTTTGTTTTATTCACTGCTTTAGCACACTCTGCCAACCTGGATGTTCTAGCCTTGTCTGAATCCTGGCTTAGGAAGTCCAACAAAAACCTTGACATTTCCATCCCTAACTATAACATTTTCCGACAAGATCGAACTGCCAAAGGGGGCGGTGTGGCAATCTACTGCAGAGAGCCAGCAGAATTCTGTCTCACTACCCAGGTCAGTACCGAAACAAACACTTTAAAAAAATCCATCTTTCCAGAAACAGGTATCTTACTGTTGCCGCTTGCTACAGACCACCATCTGTCCCAGCTGTGCCCTGGACACCATATGTGAATTAATTGCCACCCATCTTGCCACCCATCTTCAAAGCTTGTGCTGTTAGGTGACCTAAACTGGAACATGCTTAACACCCCGGCCATCCTACAATCTAAGCTTGATGCCCTCAATCTCACACAAATGATCAATGAACCCACCAGGTACAACCCCAAATCCATAAACACAGGCACCCTCATAGATGTCATTCTGACCAACTTGTCCTCCAAATACACCTCTGCTGCTTTCAGCCAAGATCTCAGCGATCACTGCCTCATCGCCTGCATCCGTAATGGGTCGGTGGTCAAACAACCAGCACTCATCACTGTCAATCGCTCCCTAAAACACTTCAGTGAGCAGTCCTTTCTAATCGACCTGGCCCGGGTATCCTGGAAGGATATTGAACTCATCCCGTCAGTAGATGATGCCTGGTTATTTTTTTTGAAGTGCCTTCCTCACTATCTTAAATAAGCCCCATTCAAAAAATGTAGAACCAGGAACCGATATACAGATATAGTATATCTGTATATAGTACACAAAAAATATACAAATCAGCCAGGCTGGACAATCTGGACCCTCTCTTTCTAAAATCATCCGCCAACATTTTTGCAACCCCTATTACTAGCCTGTTTAACCTCTCTTTCGTATCGTCATAGATTCCCATAGTTTGGAAAGCTGCCCCGGTCATCCCCCTCTTCAAAGGGGAGACACTCTAGACCCAAACTGATACAGACCTATATCTATCCTGCCCTGGCTTTCTAAGGTCTTCGAAAGCCAAGTTAACAAACAGATTACCGACCATTTCCAATCCCACCGTACCTTCTCCTCTATGCAATCTGGTTTCAGAGCTGGTCATGGGTGCACCTCAGCCACGTTCAAGGTACTAAACGATATCTTAACCGCCATCGATAAGAGACATTACAGTGCAGCCGTCTTCATCGACCTGGCCAAGGCTTTCGACTCTGTCAATCACCACATTCTTATCGGCAGACTCAACAGCCTTGGTTTCTCAAATACCTGCCTCGCCTGGTTCACTAACTACTTCTCAGACAGAGTTCAGTGTGTCAAATCGGAGGGCCTGTTGTCTGGACCTTTGGCAGTCTCTATGGGGGTGACACAGGGTTAAATTCTCAGGTCCGACTCTTTTCTCTGTATACATCAATGATATCGCTCCTGCTGTTGGTAAGTCTCTGATCCACCTCTACGCAGATGACACCATTCTGTATACCTCTGGCCCTTCGTTGGACACTGTGTTAACTAACCTCCAGATGAGCTTCAATGCCGTACAACTCTCCTTCTGTGGCCTCCAACTGCTCTTAAATGCAAGTAAAACTAAATGCATGCTCTTCAACCGATCGCTACCTGCACCTGCCCGCCCGTCCAGCATCACTACTCTGGGCGGTTCTGACCTAGAATATGTGGACAACTACAAATACCTAGGTGTCTGGTTAGACTGTAAACTCTCCTTCCAGACTCACATTAAACATCTCCAATCCAAAATTACATCTAGAATCAGCTTCTTATTTCGCAACAAAGCATCCTTCACTCATGCTGCAAAACATACCCTCGTAAAACTGACTATCCTACCGATCCTCGACTTCGGCGATGTCATTTACAAAATAGCCTACAACACTCTACTCAACAAACTGGATGCAGTCTATCACAGTGCCATCCGTTTTGTCACCAAAGCCCCATATACGACCCATCACTGCAACCTGTATGCTCTAGTTGGCTGGCCCTCGCTTCATACCCGTCACCAAACCCACTGGCTCCAGGTCATCTATAAGTCTTTGCTAGGTAAAGCCCCACCTTGTCTCAGCTCACTGGTCACCATAGCAGCACCCACTCGTAGCACACACTCCAGCAGGTATATCTCACTGGTCATCCCCAAAGCCAATCCTTCCTTTGGCAAAAAATCTCTGAAGCTGGAGACTCATATCTCACTCACTAGCTTTAAGCACCAGCTGTCAGAGCAGCTCACAGATTATTGCACCTGCCCATCTATAAATAGTCCAACTACCTCACCCCCATACTGTATTTATTTATTTATTTTGCTCCTTTGCACCCCAGTATCTCTACTTGCACATTAATCTTCTTCACATCTACCATTCCAGTGTTTAATTGCTATATTGTAATTATTTAGCCACTATGGCCTATTTACTGCCTTAACTCCCTTATCTTACCTTATTTGCACACATTGAATATAGACTTTTCTATTGTATTATTGACTGAATGTTTGTTTTACTCCATGTGTAACTCTGTTGTTTGTGTCGAATTGCTTTGCTTTATCTTGGTCAGGTCACAGTTGTAAATAAGAACTTGTTCTCAACTTGCCTACCTGGTTAAATAAAGGTGAAATAAAAATATATAGTTATAAACTTTTTGTTCAAAAAAACTATATACAATCTTCCACTTTCACAATATAGAGTGTTAAACTCTCCCTCTCTCTCTCTCCCTCTCTCCCCCCACCTCTCTCCCTCTCCCTCTCCCCCTCCCCCCACCTCTCTCCCTATCCCCCCACCTCTCTTCCTCCTCTCCCTCTGTCTCAGTATATCAAGTTAAAGTGTCTAGGTGCACACTCAGCTCAACAGCCTTAGCTCTCTGCCAAAACACACACACACACACATACATACAGAGAGAGAGAGAGCAAGACAACATCTGTCTGTAACAATCTGACGTGAAAGATTAAACCAATTTAGGTCCATTAGTACATTAGTGATGGGGGAGGAGGGGGAGGAGGGGTAAGGAGGGTGGAGTATGGGGTGAGGTGGGATCCTCTCCTTTTCTCCTCCCCCTTTATCCTCTACTCCTCTCCTCCTCCTCTCTTCTTCTCCTCCTCCTCTCTTCCTCTCCTCCTCCTCTCTTCCTCTCCTCCTCCTCTCTTCACCTCCTCTCTTCCTCTTCTCCTCTCTTCCTCACCTCTCTTCATGTTTTATTCATAGTCAGGTCAGAAGTAGGGCATCTGAACAACATGTCATATCTGCTCTCATCAACAAAAACACACACACACACACACACACACACACACACACACACACACACGGACACACACACAGGCTTCCTCTACTATCAATGTTTAATGTCTGTTTGAAGTGGATGGGTCTAAAGAGGTGATGGGAGAGGTGATGGGAGAGGAGCTGGGAGAGGTGATGGGAGAGGAGCTGGGAGAGGTGATGGGAGAGGAGGTGGGAGAGGGGCTGGGAGAGGAGCTGGGAGAGGGGCTGGGAGAGGGGCTGGGAGAGGAGGTGGGAGAGGGGCTGGGAGAGGAGCTGGGAGAGGAGCTGGGAGAGGGGCTGGGAGAGGGGCTGGGAGAGGAGCTGGGAAAGGAGCTGGGAAAGGAGCTGGGAGAGGTCATGGGAGAGGAGCTGGGAGAGGTGATGGGAGAGGTGATGGGAGAGAAGCTGTGAGAGAAGCTGTGAGAGGAGGTGGGAGAGGAGGTGGGAGAGGGGCTGGGAGAGGAGCTGGGAGAGGAGCTGCGAGAGGTGGTGGGAGAGGTGGTGGGAGAGGGGCTGGGAGAGGGGCTGGGAGAGGAGCTGGGAGAGGTGGTGGGAGAGGGGCTGGGAGAGGGGGTGGGAGAGGGGGTGGGAGAGGAGCTGAGAGAGGTGCTGGGAAAGGAGCTGGGAGAGGTCATGGGAGAGGAGCTGGGAGAGGAGCTGGGAGAGTTGATGGGAGAGTTGATGGGAGAGGTGATGGGAGAGATGCTAGGAGAGGTGCTGGGAGAGGTGCTGGGAGTGGCGCTGAGAGAGGCGCTGAGAGAGGTACTGGGAAAGGAGCTGGGAGAGGTCATGGGAGAGGAGCTGGGAGAGGTGATGGGAGAGGTGATGGGAGAGAAGATGGGAGAGGTGATGGGAGAGAAGCTGTGAGAGAAGATGGGAGAGGAGCTGGGAGAGGTGGTGGGAGAGGTGATGGGAGAGGGGCTGGGAGAGGAGCTGGGAAAGGAGCTGGGAGAGGTCATGGGAGAGGAGCTGGGAGAGGAGCTGGGAGAGGTGATGGGAGAGAAGCTGTGAGAGGTGATGGGAGAGGAGGTTGGAGAGGGGCTGGGAGAGGAGCTGGGAGAGGTGATGGGAGAGGAGGTGGGAGAGGAGGTGGGAGAGGGGCTGGGAGAGGGGCTGGGAGAGGAGCTGGGAGAGGAGGTGGGAGAGGAGCTGGGAGAGGGTCTGGGAGAGGTGATGGGAGAGGGGCTGGGAGAGGGGCTGGGAGAGGAGCTGGGAGAGTTGATGGGAGAGGTGCTAGGAGAGGTGCTGGGAGAGGCGCTGAGAGAGGTACTGGGAAAGGAGCTGGGAGAGGTGATGGGAGAGGAGCTGGGAGAGGTGGTGGGAGAGGTGATGGGAGAGGAGGTGGGAGAGGAGCTGGGAGAGGGTCTGGGAGAGGTGATGGGAGAGGGGCTGGGAGAGGGGCTGGGAGAGGAGCTGGGAGAGTTGATGGGAGAGGTGCTAGGAGAGGTGCTGGGAGAGGCGCTGAGAGAGGTACTGGGAAAGGAGCTGGGAGAGGTGATGGGAGAGGAGCTGGGAGAGGTGATGGGAGAGGAGCTGTGAGAGGTGATGGGAGAGATGATGGGAGGAGCTGGGAGAGGTGCTGGGAGAGGAGCTGGGAGATGTGATGTGAGAGGAGCTGTGAGAGGTGATGGGAGAGGAGCTGGGAGAGGTGATGGGAGAGATGATGGGAGAGGAGCTGGGAGAGGTGCTGGGAGAGGAGCTGGGAGATGTGATGTGAGAGGAGCTGTGAGAGGTGATGGGAGAGGAGCTGGGAGAGGTGATGGGAGAGGTGCTGGGTGGGATAGGCAGACAACAAAGGGTTTGTTTAGTACTACAATGGAGTGACAACATATTGTTACTGCTAGCTAGTGATACCATTGTTACAGACAGACACTGACAGTGTCTGGCAGGGAGGCAGACAGCGTTCAATATAGACCTATAAGTATTGTTACAGACAGACAGACAGACAGACAGACAGAGTTCAATATAGACCTATATGTATTGTTACAGACAGACAGACAGACAGACAGACAGACAGACAGACAGACAGACAGACAGACAGACAGACAGACAGACAGACAGACAGACAGACAGTGTTCAATATAGACCTATATGTATACGTTTCTAAGTGGAGGCTGTGCAGGGGAAGGAAAGACTCACAAAGTCTTAAACAGGGAGATCACTTGACATAGAAGTCAAAATGTTTTGTTTTTGAAGGTACTAAGGATGTCAGGAGACCATCCACCTATCTGAGCTGTTCTTGCCAACTGATTGGCTCAAATGCATTAAGAAGGAAAGAAAGTCCACAAATTAACTTTTAACAAGGCACAGCTGTTAATTGAAATGCATTCCAGGTGACTACTTCATGAAGCTGGTTGAGAGAATGCCAAGAGTGTGTAAAGCTGTCATCAAGGCAAAGGGTGGCTACTTTGAAGAATCTCAAATATGAAATATATTTTCTTTTGTTTAACACTTTTTTGGTTACTACATGATTCCTAAACTAAAGAAAAACCCTTGAAGAAGCAGGTGTTGTAAAACCTTTGACAGTAGTGTACATGTTAACCTGCCTTCACCCCACTCCCAGCATTCACATACTGTATTAATACTGTCGTACTCCCCTTTCTCTTTCCTCTTCCTCCTCTCCTCCTCTTCCTCATCTCCTCTCCCTTCTGTCCTCTTGCTCATCTCCTCTCCTCGTCTCCTCTTCCTCATCTCCTCTCCCTTCTGTCCTATTCCTCATCTCCTCTTCCTCATTCTTCTCCCTTCTGTCCTTTTCCTCATCTCCTCTTCCTCATCTGCTCTCCCTTCTGTCATCTTCGTCATCTCCTCTTCCTCATCTCCTCTTCCTCATCTCCTCTTCCTCATCTCCTTTTCCTCATCTGCTCTCCCTTCTGTCATCTTCCTCATCTCCTCTTCCTCATCTCCTATCCTCTTTCCCTCTTCCTCATATGATCTTCCTCATCATCCTCGCATCTCCTCTTCCTCTTCTCCTCCTCCTCGTCTCCCTTTCCTCATTTCCTCTTCCACCTCATGTCTTCATCTCCTCTTCCTCATCTCCTCTTCCTCACTTCCCACTCTCCTCTCATCTTTCTTCATAGCAGTGCTAGGCCTGGAGGGCAGAGAGAGAAGGGCGGAGGGGGATTTAGAGAGGAAGGGAAGAGGCTTGTCTTTGTAGTGGTTGCCAGATCTGATCAAATCCTGGTCTAGTTAGAGGTTTCTATTGGCCACAGAGACCACCCACAGTAGAAAGAGACCACTTTAGTAGAGAGTCTACCCCCATAGACTAAGACCACCCTAGTAGACAGTCTACCCCCATAGACAGAGACCGCCCAGTAGACAGAGACCACCCCGGTAGACAGAGACCACCCCGGTAGACAGAGACCACCCCGGTAGACAGAGACCACCCCAGTAGACAGAGACCACCCCGGGAGACAGAGACCACCCCGGGAGACAGAGCCCACCCCGGTACACAGAGACCACCCCGGTACACAGAGACCACCCCGGTAGACAGAGACCACCCCGGTAGACAGAGACCACCCCGGTACACAGACACCACCCCAGTAGACAGAGCCCACCCCAGTAGACAGAGCCCACCCCAGTAGACAGAGACCACCCCAGTAGACAGAGACCACCCCAGTAGACAGAGAGCATTGCTGAGCATTGCTGCGCTTATAATGTGAAGAAATAGCCTAATAGTCTTTCTGATCTGTTGCATCAACCTCATTGCATTTACATGTTGATGTTAGTTGGTTGTATTCATTTGGGCTCTATCGCATCCCACAGCTGTCAGAGTATTTTGTAATATTTATTTTTTGCGCAGAAGTACAAATTGACCAATAGAATAGGTCAACTTTTGTACAATGGGGGGATAGTAGATTGACATAGGCTAGTGCTTTTTCTGTCCGTTAGTCCTACTCATCTTGTTGGCTGACGATAAGTAAATGTGGACAGTTCTTTCAATATCTTCAATAAGCACATCGGAATTGGATACGAGGGATGTGCCCAGTTGCGTCCCCAATGTGTCTGTCTTCACTTGTAGCCGACTTCTTAGCTGAGATGCCTGTGAGAAGAAACCGATCACGTGACAAGCATTGGCTAAAAATAATTGAGATATCTGAGAGAGCCATGTTAGTGAAAAGTGCTTTGGAATAAAGCGATTGGCATCAGGGAGAAGGGAATTATAATGATTATATTCAGCCCAAGGTCAAAAGGCATGGATTTTTTTTAGGGGGCATTATGGCCACACGAGGGGGATGCCGCAGGGAAATTTGAAGCGTGGTGAGAATATTATCAAGTGCTTGTCAAATTTGAATGGGAGACTGATGAAGTGTGTACAGCGTGACGCAAGAAAATGTCTTTCATACAACTTTTTCAAATCATAATTAAAAAGTCGCACCATGCAGCCTTAGAATATACACAACCGTTCAAAAGTTTGGGATCACTTAGAAATGTCCTTGTTTTTGAAAGAAAAGCACACCAGTCTTAACGTCAACAGTGAAGAGGCGACACCGGGATGCTGGCCTTCTAGGCAGAGTTGCAAAGAAAAGCCATATCTCAGACTGGCCAATAAAAAGAAAAGATTAGGTTAACTGCCTTGTCCAGGGGCACAGTGGGTTAACTGCCTTGTCCAGGGGCACAGTGGGTTAACTGCCTTGTCCAGGGGCACAGTGGGTTAACTGCCTTGTTCAGGGGCACAGTGGGTTAACTGCCTTGTTCAGGGGCACAGTGGGTTAACTGCCTTGTTCAGGGGCACAGTGGGTTAACTGCCTTGTTCAGGGGAACAGTGGGTTAACTGCCTGGTTCAGGGGCACAGTGGGTTAACTGCCTTGTTCAGGGGAACAGTGGGTTAACTGCCTTGTTCAGGGGAACAGTGGGTTAACTGCCTTGTTCAGGGGCACAGTGGGTTAACTGCCTTGTTCAGGGGCACAGTGGGTTAACTGCCTTGTTCAGGGGCACAGTGGGTTAACTGCCTTGTTCAGGGGCACAGTGGGTTAACTGCCTTGTTCAGGGGCACAGTGGGTTAACTGCCTTGTTCAGGGGCACAGTGGGTTAACTGCCTTGTTCAGGGGCACAGTGGGTTAACTGCCTTGTTCAGGGGAACAGTGGGTTAACTGCCTTGTTCAGGGGAACAGTGGGTTAACTGCCTTGTTCAGGGGAACAGTGGGTTAACTGCCTTGTTCAGGGGAACAGTGGGTTAACTGCCTTGTTCAGGGGAACAGTGGGTTAACTGCCTTGTTCAGGGGCACAGTGGGTTAACTGCCTTGTTCAGGGGCACAGTGGGTTAACTGCCTTGTTCAGGGGAACAGTGGGTTAACTGCCTTGTTCAGGGGAACAGTGGGTTAACTGCCTTGTTCAGGGGCACAGTGGGTTAACTGCCTTGTTCAGGGGCACAGTGGGTTAACTGCCTTGTTCAGGGGCACAGTGGGTTAACTGCCTTGTTCAGGGGAACAGTGGGTTAACTGCCTTGTTCAGGGGAACAGTGGGTTAACTGCCTTGTTCAGGGGAACAGTGGGTTAACTGCCTTGTTCAGGGGCACAGTGGGTTAACTGCCTTGTTCAGGGGCAGAACGACAGACAGAGTCTATCTAGCAACCGTTTGGTTTTCTGACCCAACGCTCTAACCACTAGGTTACCTGCCACCCCAGATCAGGACCTAACATAAGGACAACTCAGAGTATTCTGTTCTTCTGTAATAAACTACATTTTCTTTGTATCATGTTTCTTTAGACCTGTCTAAAACAAATAAGGGATTTATTGTGAAGGTGTAGACTATATTACATGGATTTATTGGGATGGTGTAGACTATATTACATGGATTTATTGTGAAGGTGTAGGTAGACTACATTACATGGATTTATTGTGATGGTGTAGACTATATTACATGGATTTATTGTGATGGTGTAGACTATATTACATGGATTTATTGTGTTGGTGTAGACTATATTACATGGATTTATTGTGAAGGTGTAGGTAGACTACATTACATGGATTTATTGTGATGGTGTAGACTATATTACATGGATTTATTGTGATGGTGTAGACTATATTACATGGATTTATTGTGATGGTGTAGGTAGACTATATTACATGGTTTTATTGTGATGGTGTAGACTATATTACATGGATTTATTGTGAAGGTGTAGACTATATTACATGGATTTATTGGGATGGTGTAGACTATATTACATGGATTTATTGTGAAGGTGTAGGTAGACTACATTACATGGATTTATTGTGATGGTGTAGACTATATTACATGGATTTATTGTGATGGTGTAGACTATATTACATGGATTTATTGTGATAGTGTAGACTATATTACATGGATTTATTGTGATGGTGTAGGTAGACAATATTACATGGATTTATTGTGATGGTGTAGACTATATTACATGGATTTATTGTGATGGTGTAGGTAGACTATATTACATGGATTTATTGTGATGGTGTAGACTATATTACATGGATTTATTGTGATGGTGTAGACTATATTACATGGATTTATTGTGATGGTGTAGGTAGACTATATTACATGGATTTATTGTGATGGTGTAGAATATATTACATGGATTTATTGTGATGGTGTAGACTATATTACATGGATTTATTGTGATGGTGTAGACTATATTACATGGATTTATTGTGATGGTGTAGGTAGACTATATTACATGGATTTATTGTGATGGTGTAGACTATATTACATGGATTTATTGTGATGGTGTAGGTAGACTATATTACATGGATTTATTGTGATGGTGTAGACTATATTACATGGATTTATTGTGATGGTGTAGACTATATTACATGGATTTATTGTGATGGTGTAGACTATATTACATGGATTTATTGTGAAGGTGTAGACTATATTACATGGATTTATTGTGATGGTGTAGACTATATTACATGGATGTATTGTGATGGTGTAGACTATATTACATGGATTTATTGTGATGGTGTAGGTAGACTATATTACATGGATTTATTGTGATGGTGTAGGTAGACTATATTACATGGATTTATTGTGATGGTGTAGACTATATTACATGGATTTATTGTGATGGTGTAGGTAGACAATATTACATGGATTTATTGTGATGGTGTAGACTATATTACATGGATTTATTGTGATGGTGTAGGTAGACTATATTACATGGATTTATTGTGATGGTGTAGACTATATTACATGGATTTATTGTGATGGTGTAGGTAGACTATATTACATGGATTTATTGTGATGGTGTAGACTATATTGCATGGATTTATTGTGATGGTGTAGGTAGACTATATTACATGGATTTATTGTGATGGTGTAGGTAGACAATATTACATGGATTTATTGTGATGGTGTAGGTAGACTATATTACATGGTTTTATTGTGATGGTGTAGACTATATCACATGGATTTATTGTGATGGTGTAGGTAGACTATATTACATGGATTTATTGTGATGGTGTAGACTATATTACATGGATTTATTGTGATGGTGTAGACTATATTACATGGATTTATTGTGATGGTGTAGGTAGACAATATTACATGGATTTATTGTGATGGTGTAGACTATATTACATGGATTTATTGTGATGGTGTAGGTAGACTATATTACATGGATTTATTGTGATGGTGTAGACTATATTACATGGATTTATTGTGATGGTGTAGGTAGACTATATTACATGGATTTATTGTGATGGTGTAGACTATATTGCATGGATTTATTGTGATGGTGTAGGTAGACTATATTACATGGATTTATTGTGATGGTGTAGGTAGACAATATTACATGGATTTATTGTGATGGTGTAGGTAGACTATATTACATGGTTTTATTGTGATGGTGTAGACTATATTACATGGATTTATTGTGATGGTGTAGACTATATTACATGGATTTATTGTGATGGTGTAGACTATATCACATGGATTTATTGTGATGGTGTAGGTAGACTATATTACATGGATTTATTGTGATGGTGTAGACTATATTACATGGATTTATTGTGATGGTGTAGGTAGACTATATTACATGGATTTATTGTGATGGTGTAGACTATATTAAAAAATACCCTGTATATAGCCTCCATGTTGACTCTGTACCCCCTGAATATAGCCTCCACATTGACTCTGTACCGGTACCCCTGTACATAGTCTCCACATTGACTCTGTACCGGTACCCCTGTATATAGTCTCCACACTGACCCTGCACCGTAAGACCCTGTATATAGCCTCCACACTAACTCTGTACCGGTACCCCCTGTATATAGCCTCCACATTGACTCTGTACCGTAATACCCTGTATATAGTCTCCACATTGACTCTGTACCGTAATACCCTGTATATAGGACGTGGCGCACCTGGCACTGATGATCATAATATGATCGAAGTCCCTTAGGATCCATACCATTCTCATAATGCGAGTTCATTAGAACTTGCGTTGAAGATGTTGTTCCCATAGCAACGATTAAAACATTCCCTAACCAGAAACCGTGGATTGATGGCAGCATTCGTGTGAAACTGAAAGCGCGAACCACTGCTTTTAATCAGGGCAAGGTGTCTGGTAACATGACCGAATACAAACAGTGCAGCTATTCCCTCCGCAAGGCTATCAAACAAGCTAAGCGCCAGTACAGAGACAAAGTAGAATCTCAATTCAACGGCTCAGACACAAGAGGCATGTGGCAGGGTCTACAGTCAATCACGGACTACAGGAAGAAATCCAGCCCAGTCACGGACCAGGATGTCTTGCTCCCAGGCAGACTAAATAACTTTTTTGCCCGCTTTGAGGACAATACAGTGCCACTGACACGGCCTGCAACGAAAACATGCGGTCTCTCCTTCACTGCAGCCGAGGTGAGTAAGACATTTAAACGTGTTAACCCTCGCAAGGCTGCAGGCCCAGACGGCATCCCCAGCCGCGCCCTCAGAGCATGCGCAGACCAGCTGGCCGGTGTGTTTACGGACATATTCAATCAATCCCTATACCAGTCTGCTGTTCCCACATGCTTCAAGAAGGCCACCATTGTTCCTGTTCCCAAGAGAGCTAAGGTAACTGAGCTAAACGACTACCGCCCCGTAGCACTCACATCCGTCATCATGAAGTGCTTTGAGAGACTAGTCAAGGACCATATCACCTCCACCCTACCTGACACCCTAGACCCACTCCAATTTGCTTACCGCCCAAATTGGTCCACAGACGATGCAATCTCAACCACACTGCACACTGCCCTAACCCATCTGGACAAGAGGTATACCTATGTGAGAATGCTGTTCATCGACTACAGCTCGGCATTCAACACCATAGTACCCTCCAAGCTCGTCATCAAGCTCGAGACCCTGGGTCTCGACCCCGCCCTGTGCAACTGGGTACTGGACTTCCTGACGGGCCGCCCCCAGGTGGTGAGGGTAGGCAACAACATCTCCTCCCCGCTGATCCTCAACACTGGGCCCCACAAGGGTGCGTTCTGAGCCCTCTCCTGTACTCCCTGTTCACCCACGACTGCGTGGCCACGCACGCCTCCAACTCAATCATCAAGTTTGCGGACGACACAACAGTGGTAGGCTTGATTACCAACAACGATGAGACGGCCTACAGGGAGGAGGTGAGGGCCCTCGGAGTGTGGTGTCAGGAAAATAACCTCACACTCAACGTCAACAAAACTAAGGAGATGATTGTGGACTTCAGGAAACAGCAGAGGGAACACCCCCCTATCCACATCGATGGAACAGTAGTGGAGAGGGTAGCAAGTTTTAAGTTCCTCGGCATACACATCACAGACAAACTGAATTGGTCCACTCACACAGACAGCATCGTGAAGAAGGCGCAGCAGCGCCTCTTCAACCTCAGGAAGCTGAAGAAATTCGACTTGTCACCAAAAGCACTCACAAACTTCTACAGATGCACAATCGAGAGCATCCTGGCGGGCTGTATCACCGCCTGGTATGGCAACTGCACCGCCCTCAACCGTAAGGCTCTCCAGAGGGTAGTGAGGTCTGCACAACGCATCACCGGGGGCAAACTACCTGCCCTCCAGGACACCTACACCACCCGATGTCACAGGAAGGCCATAAAGATCATCAAGGACATCAACCACCCGAGCCACTGCCTGTTCACCCCGCTATCATCCAGAAGGCGAGGTCAGTACAGGTGCATCAAAGCTGGGACCGAGAGACTGAAAAACAGCTTCTATCTCAAGGCCATCAGACTGTTAAACAGCCACCACTAACACTGAGTGGCTGCTGCCAACATACTGACACTGACTCAACTCCAGCCACTTTAATAATGGGAATTGATGGGAAATGACGTAAATATATCACTAGCCACTTTAAACAATGCTACCTTATATAAATGTTACTTACCCTACATTATTCATCTCATATGCATACGTATATACTGTACTCTATATCATCGACGGTATCCTTATGTAATACATGTATCACTAGCCACTTTATACTATACTATGCCACTTTGTTTACATACTCATCTCATTTGTACATACTGTACTCGATACCATCTACTGTATCTTGCCTATGCTGCTCTGTACCATCACTCATTCATATATCCTTATGTACATATTCTTTATCCCCTTACACTGTGTACAAGACAGTAGTTTTGG
>NC_143031.1:2070000-2072500 GCF_057628025.1 Oncorhynchus mykiss | reverse complement strand
ATCAACACAGCTGAGACGTTTAACAGGATCATTTAAGCCTTTTTACATTCCAATAGAAAATAGTTCCACAAGGATGCTGGCCCGTGTTGACTCCAAAGCTTCCCACAGTTGTGTCAATTTGTCTGGGTGTCCTTTGGGTGGTGGACCATTCTTGATGCACACAGGAAACTGTTGACCGTTAAAAAAGCAGCAGCTTTGCAGTTTTTGACACACTCAAACCGGTGCACATGGCACCTACTACCATATCCCGTTCAACGGCACTTATATATTTTGTCTTTCCAATTCAACCTCTGAATGGCAAACATACAGTACACAATTCATGTTTCAATTGTCTCAAGGCTTAAACATCTTTCTTTAACAAGAATCTTTCAATCTACACTGATTGAAGTGGATCTAAGATTTTACCTGGCTTCAGCCCTCTCCTGTACTCCCTGTTCACCCATGACTGCGTGGCCACACAAGTTTGTAGACGACACAACAGTAGAAGGCTTGATTACCAACAATGACGTTACAGCCTTCAGGGAGGAGGTGAGGGCTCTGGAGGAGTGGTGCCAGGAACGTCAACAAAATGAAGGAGCTGATCGTGGACTACAAGTAACAGCAAATGGAGCACACTCCTATCCACATTGATGGGACCTCGGTAGAGAAGGTGGAAAGCTTCAAGTTCCTTGCTGTACACATCACTGAAAATCTGAAATGGTTCACTCACACAGACTGTGTGGTGAAGAAGGCACAATAACGCCTCTTCAACCTCAGGAGTCTGAAGAAGTTTGACTTGACCCCTAAGATCCTCAGAAACTTTTACAGATGCACAAATGAGAACATCCTGTCGCGCTGTATCACCGCCTGGTACGGCAACTGCACCACCAACAACCGTAGGGCTCTCCAGATAGTGGTATGGTCTGCCCAAGATATCAACGGGGGCACACTGCCTGCCCTCCAGGACACCTACAGCACCCGATGTCACAGAAAGGCCAAAAAGATTATCAAGGACATCAACCTCGTGAACCACGGCTTGTTCACCCTGTTATCATCAAGAAGGTGAGGTCAGTACAGGTGCATCAATGCTGGGACAAAGAAACTGAAAAACACCTTCTATCTCAATGCCTTCAGACTGTTAAATAGCCATCAGTAGCCGGCTACTACCTGTTTACTCATCCCTGCACCTTAGAGGCTGCTAAACTATATACATAGACATGGAATCACAAGCCACTTTAACCTGTTGGATCTCTAGGGGCGCTATTTCATTTTTGGATAAAAAACGTTCCCGTTTTAAGCGCAATATTTTGTCGCAAAAAGATGCTCGACTATGCATATTCTTGACAGTTTTTGAAAGAAAACACTCTGAAGTTTCAGAATCTGCAAAGATATTGGCTGTAAGTGCCCCAGAACTCATTCTACAGGCGAAACCAAGATGATGCGTCAAGCAGGAAATGAGCAGAATCTCTGAAGCTCTGTTTTCCATTGTCTCCTCATATGGCTGTGATTGCGCAAGGAATGAGCCTACACTTTCTGTCGTTCCCCCAAGGTGTTAGCAGCATTGTGACGTATTTGTAGGCATATCATTGGAAGATTGACCATAAGAGACTACACTTTCCAAGTGTCCGCCTGGTGTCCTGCATGGAATTCGGTGCGCAAACGCCAGCTGCTTGTACTTTTCCATTTGATTGAGGGGAGAAACCATGCTTCCACGAACGATATATCATTGAAGAGATATGTGAAAAACACCTTGAGGATTGATTCTAAACAACGTTTGCCATGTTTTCAGTCAATATTATGGAGTTAATTTGGAAAAAAGTTTGCGTTTTGAGGACTGAATTTTCGTTTTTTTTTTGGTAGCCAAATGTGATGTAGAAAACGGAGCTATTTCGAATTCACAAATAATCTTTTTTGGAAAAACTGAGCATCTGCTATCTAACTGAGAGTCTCCTCATTGAAAACATCCAAAGTTCTTCAAAGGTAAATGATTTTATTTGAAGGCTTTTATGTTTTTGTTGAAATCTTGCATGCTGGATGCTAACGCTAATGCTAACGCTAAATGCTACGCTAGCTAGCCACTTTTACACAAATGATTGTTTTCCTATGGTTGAGAAGCATATTTTGAAAATCTGAGATGACAGTGTTGTTTACAAAAGGCTAAGCTTGAGAGATGGCATATTTATTTCATTTCATTTGCGATTTTCATGAATAGTTAACGTTGCGTTATGGTAATGAGCTTAGGTCTGTAAATTGAATCCTGGATCCGGGTTTGGTAGACGCAACAGGTTAATAATGGAACACTAGCTACTTTAATAATGGAACACTGGTCACTTTAATGATGGAACACTAGCCCCTTTAATAATGGAACACTAGTCACTTTAATAATGGTACACTAGCCACCTTAATAATGGAACACTAGTCACTTTAATAATGGAACACTAGTCACTTTAATAATGGAACATTAGTCACTTTAACATGGCCAGGTGGGACTGTAGCGTCCCACCTGGCCAACATCCGGTGA
>NC_143031.1:1680000-1690000 GCF_057628025.1 Oncorhynchus mykiss | reverse complement strand
ATAAATCCGACCACAACTCTATCCTCCTGATTCCTGCTTACGAGCAAAAATTAAAGCAGGAAGCACCAGTGACTTGGTCTATAAAAAAGTGGTCAGGTGAAGCAGATGCTAAACTACAGGACTGCTTTGCTATCATAGACTGGAATATGTTCTGTATACCACATCAGTCACTGGCTTTATCAATAAGTGCATCGAGGACGTCGTGCCCACAGTGACTGTACTTACATACCCCAATCAGAAGCCATGGATTACAGGCAACATTCGCACTGAGCTAAAGCGTAGAGTGTAATGGGTGCGTGCTGGTGGCAGGGAAGTCAGGCGCAGGAGAGTGAACTTGGTATAAACTGAGCAGTTTAATGAATATACAAAAACTCAGAAAACCAAAATCTACAAAATAAAATAAGAGGCATGCAAATCCCGTCGCCACCAGAACATAACTTGCACCAATACGTACAACAAACAATCACCGACAAGGACAATGGGGGAAACAGAGGGTTAAATACACAACATGTAATTGCTGAGATTGGAGCCAGGTGTGATGGTAGACAAGACAAAACCAATGGAAAATAAAACATGGATCATTGATGGCTAGAAGGTCGGTGACGTCGACCGCCCGAACAAGGAGAGGGACCGAATTCGGTGGAAGTCTTGACATAGAGCTGACGCTTTCAAGGTGAGGGAAGCTTATAAGAAATCCTGCTGTGCTCTGCGACGAACCATCAAACAGGCAAAGTGTCAATACAGGACTAAGACTGAATCATACTACACCGGCTCCGACGCTCATCGGATGTGGCAGGGCTTGCAAACTATTACTGACTACAAAGGGAAGCACAGCTGCGAGCTGCCCAGTGACATGAGTCTACCAGACGAGCTAAATCACTTCTATGCTCGCTTCTAGGCAAGCAACACTGAGGAATGCATGAGAGCATCAGCTGGACGACTGTGGGATCATGCGGTCCATAGCCGACATGAGTAAGACCTTTAAACAGGTCAACATTCACAAGGCTGCGGGGCCAGTCAGATTACCAGGACGTGTGCATGGGCTGACCAAGTGGCAGGTGTCTTCACTGACATTTTCAACATGTCCCTGATTGAGTCTGTAATACCAACATGTTTCAATCAGACCACCATAGTCCCTGTGCCCAAGAACACGAAGGCAACCTGCCAAATGACTACAGACCCGTAGCACTCACGTCCGTAGCCATGAAGTGCTTTGAAAGGCTGGTCATGGCTCACATCAACATCCTTATCCCAGAAACCCTAGACCCACTCCAATTTGCATACCGCCCAAACAGATCCACAGATGACGCAATCTCTATTGCACTCCACACTGCCCTATCCCACCTGGCCTTAACACCTATGTGAGAATGCTATTCATTGACCACAGCTCAGCGTTCAACACCATAGTACCCTCAAAGCTCATCACTAAGCTAAGGACCCTGGGACTGAACACCTCCCTCTGCAATTGGATCCTGAACTTCCTGATGGGCCTGGTATAGGGACAAAGTGGAGTCGCAATTCAGCGGCTCAGACACAAGACGTATGTGGCAGGGTCTACAGGCAATTACAGACTACAAAAAGAAAACCAGCCACATCACGAATTCCGACGTCTTGCTAGCAGACAAACTGCATGCTTTGAAGATAATACACTTCCACTGATGCGGCCCGCTACCAAGGACTGTGGTCCCCTCTCCTTCTCCATGGCCAACGAGAAAAAGACATTTAAACGTGTTAACCCTCGCAAGGCTGCTGGCCCAGACGGCATCCCTAGCCACGTCCTCAGAGCATGCGCAGACCAGCTGGCTGGTGTGTTTCCGGACATATTCAATCTCTCCTTATCCCAGTCTGCTGTCCCCACATGCGTCAAGATGGCTACCATTGTTCCTGTACCCAAGAAGGCAAAGATAACTGAACTAAATGACTATCGCTCCGTAGCACTCACTTCTGTCATCATTAAGTGACTAGTCAAGGATCATATCACCTCCAACTTACCTGCCACCCTAGACCCACTCCAGTTTGTATACCACCCCAACAGGTCCACAGACGATGCAATCGCCATCACACTACACACTGCCCTCCAACTCAATCATCAAGTTTGCAGACGACACAACAGCAGTGGGCTTGATTACCAACAATGATGAGTCAGCCAACAAGGAGGAGATGAGTGCACTTAGAATGTGGTGCCTCTCACTCAACGTAAAAAAAACAAAGGAGGTGATCGAGGACTTTAGGTAAACAGCAGAGGGAGCACCCCCCCATCGAAGTGACAGCAGTGGAGAAGATGGTAAGTACAAGTTACTCGATATGGAAGTGGTCAGATGAAGCGGATGCTAAACTTCAGGACTTCTTTGCTAGCACAAACTGGAATTTGTTCTGGGATTTATCCGGCGGCGTTGAGGAGTTTATCACATCAGTCACCGCCTTCACTAATAGGTGCATCGACGACATTGTCCTAAAAGTGACAGTACGTACATATCCCAAGCAGAAGACATGGATTACAGGCAACTGAGCTAAAAGCTAGAGCTGCTGCTTGCAAGGAGCGGGACACTAACCCAAAAGCTTATAAGAAATCCCACTACGACCTCCGACGAGTCATCAAACATGAAAAGTGCCAGTACAGGACTAAGATAGAATCTTACTATGCTGGCTCTGACACTTATCGGATGTGGCAGTGTTTGCAAACTATCGTGGATTCCGAAGGGAAAACCAGCCGCAAGCTGCCCATACCAGACGAGCTAAATGCCTTCTATGCTCGCTTCGAGGCAAGCAACTCTGAACCTCACATGGGAGCACCAGTTGTTTCCGGACGACTGTGATCATACTCTCTGTTGCCAATGTGAGTAAGACCTTTAAACTAGTTAATATTCACAAGGCCGCAGGGCCAGATGGATTTCCAGGATGCGTACTCAGCTGGTAAGCGTCTTTGCTGACATTTTTATCCTCTCTCTGACCCAGTTTGTAATACCATGATATAGTATTTCAAGAAGACCATCATAGTCCCAGTGCCCAAGAACACCAAGGTAACCTGTCTAAATGATTATCACCCCATAGCACTCACATCTGTAGCTATGAAATGCTATGAAAGGCTAGTCATGGCTCACATCAACACAATCATCCCAGACACCCTTGACCCACTCCAATTTGCAGGTTCCGCCCTTTTTTTTTCCATTTTTGCCAAAAACTACATACCCAAATCTAGCTGCCTGTAACTCAGGTCCTGAAGCAAGGATATGCATATTATTAATACCGTTTGAAAGGAAACACTTTGAAGTTTGAGAAATGTGAAAGGAATGTAGGAGAATATAACACAATAGATCTGGTACAAGATAATGTATAGAAAAAAAATAACCTCTCTTTTGTATTTTTTTGTACTATCATCTTTGAAATGCAAGAGAAAGGCCATAATGTATTATTCCAGCCCAGGTGCAATTTAGATTTTGGCCACTAGATGGCATCAGTGTATGTGCAACGTTTTAGACTGATCCAATGAACTAATTTCTGTTCAGAATTTTGTATCAAGACTGCCCACACGTTCCTAAAGTGTTTATTAATAACTTTTCATGTTCACTGTGCACTCTCCTCAAACAATAGCATGGTATTATTTTACTGTAATAGCTACTGTAAATTGGACATTGTAGTTAGATTAACAAAGATTTAAGCTTTCTGCCAATATCAGATATGTCTATGTCCTGGGAAATGTTCTTGTTACTTACAACCTCATGCTAATCGCATTAGCCTACGCTAGCTCAACAGACCCATAGATGGGACACTGATCCCAATGAAGTTTAAGAACACATTCTTATTTACAAAGATGGCCTAGGAACAGTGGGTTAACTGCCTTGTTCAGGGGGAGAACAACAGATTTTGAACTTGTCAGCTTGGGGATTCGATCTAGCAAACTTTCGGTTACTGGCCCAATGCTCTAACCACTAGGCTACCTGTCACCCCAATGTGTTGAATGCTGTTCATTGACTACAGCTCAACATTCAACACTATAGTTCCCTCCAAGCTCATCAATAAGCTAAGGACCGTGGGACTGAACACCTCCCTCTGCAACTGGATTCTGGACTTCCTGATGGACCACCCCCAGGTGGTGAGGGTAGGCAACAATGGATCTATCACACTGATTTTCAACACGGGTTCCCCTTAGTTCCCTTCTGTTCACCCACAACTGCGTGGGTGCGCATGAGTCCAACACCATCGTCAGGTTTGCTGACTACACAATTCCCACGGGAGACCAATATGGAAATGTATGCACTCGCTCTCATAAGTCGCTCTGGATAAGAACGTCTGCTAAATGACTTAAATGATGATGACGATGAGCCTATAGACTAGACCAGACTACACCAGACCAGACTATACCAGACTGCACCAGACTAGATCAGACTATACCAGACTAGACTAGACTATACCATACCAGACTAGACCAGACTGTACCAGACTAGACCAGACTGCACCAGACTACAGCATACCAGACTAGACCAGACTACAGCATACCAGACCAGACTAGTCTACACTAGACCACACCAGACTACACTAAACCACACTAGACTACACCAGACTACACCAGACCAGACTACACCAGACCAGACTAGACTACACCAGACCATACTAGACTACACCAGACTACACCAGACCAGACTAGACTACACCAGACCATACTAGACTACACAAGACCAGACTAGACTACACCAGACCATACTAGACTAAACTAGACAGAACAGACCAGACAGACCAGACAGACCAGACTAGACAGACCAGACAGACCATACTAGACCAGACTAGACAGACCCGATTAGACAAACCAGACAGACCAGACAAGACCACACCAGACATGAATAGACTACACCAGACCAGACTAGACTACACCAGACCATGCTAGACTACACCAGACCATACTAGACTAAAGTCTAAAGTCTTTGAAAGCCAAGTTAATAAACAGATCACTGACCATTTCAAATCCCACAGTACCTTCTCCGCTGTGCAATACGGTTTCCGAGCTGGTCATGGGTGCACCTCAGCCACGCTCAAGGTACTAAACGATATCATAACCGCAATTGATAAAAGACAGTACTGTGCAGCAGTCTTCATCAACCTGGCCAAGGCTGTGTTAACTAACCTACAAACAAGCTTCAATTCCATACAACACTCCTTCCGTGGCCTCCAACTGCTCTTAAACGCTAGCAAAACCAAATGCATGCTTTTCAACCATTTGCTGCGGCTCCTGTCCGCCCGACTAGCATCACAACTCTGGACGGTTCTGACCTTGAATATGTGGACAACTACAAATACCTAGGTGTCTGGTTAGACTGTAAACTCTCCTTCCAGAGTCATATTAAACATATCCAATCCAAAATTAAATCTAGAATCGACTTCCAATTTCACAATAAAGCCTCCTTCACTCACTCACGCCGCCAAACTTACCCTAGTAAAACTGACTATCCTACCGATCCTCGACTCGGCGATGTCATCTACAAAATAGCTTCCAACTCAGCAAATTGGATGTAGTCTATCACAGTGCCATCCGTTTTGTTACCAAAGCACCTTATACCACCCACCACTGCGACCTGTATGCTCTAGTCGGCTGGCCCTCGCTACATATTCGTCGCCAGACCCACTGGCTCCAGGTCATCTATAAGTCTATGCTAGGTAAAGCTCTGCCTTATCTCAGCTCACTGGTCATGATAACAACACCCACCCGTAGCATGCGCTCCAGCAGGTATATTTCACTGGTCATCCCCAAAGCCATCACTTATCTGCCGCCAGTGACTGGAACGAATTGCAAAAATCGCTGAAGTTGGAGACTTACATTTCCCTCTCTAACTTTAAACATCAGCTATCTGAGCAGCTAACCGATCGCTGCAGCTGTACATAGTCCATATGTAAATAGCCCACCCAATCTACCTACCTCATCCCCATATTGTTTTTATTTACTCTGCTGCTCTTTTTGCACACCAGTATCACTACTTACACACCATCATCTGCTCATCATCATCTGCTCATCTATCACTCCAGTGTTAATATGCTAAATTGTAATTACTTTGCTACCAAGGCCTATTTATTGCCTTACCTCCTCATGCACACTCTGTATATTGACATTTTTTAAAACTGTGTTATTGTTGACTGTACGCTTGTTTATTCCATGTGTAACTCTGTGTTGTTTCTGTCTCGCTGCTTTGCTTGATCTTGGCCAGGTCTCAGTTGTAAATGAGAACTTGTTCTCAACTAGCTTACCTGGTTAAATAAAGGTGAAATAAAGAAATTAATAAAACATAAATTAGACCAGGCTAGACTACACCAGACCAGGCTAGACTACACTAGACCAGACTAGACCAAATCAAATCAAATCAAATCAAATGTATTTATATAGCCCTTCGTACATCAGCTGATATCTCAAAGTGCTGTACAGAAACCCAGCCTAAAACCCCAAACAGCAAGCAATGCAGGTGTAGAAGCACGGTGGCGAGGAAAAACTCCCTAGAAAGGCCAAAACACAGGAAGAAACCTAGAGAGGAACCAGGCTATGTGGGGTGGCGGGTGGAGATTATAACAGAACATGGCCAAGATGTTCAAATGTTCATAAATGACCAGCATGGTCGATTAATAATAAGGCAGAACAGTTGAAACTGGAGCAGCAGCATGGCCAGGTGGACTGGGGACAGCAAGGAGTCATCATGTCAGGTAGTCCTGGGGCATGGTCCTAGGGCTCAGGTCCTCCGAGAGAGAGAAAGAAAGAAAGAAGGAGAGAATTAGAGAACGCACACTTAGATTCAGACAGGACACCGAATAGGACAGGAGAAGTACTCCAGATATAACAAACTGACCCTAGCCCCCCGACACATAAACTACTGCAGCATAAATACTGGAGGCTGAGACAGGAGGGGTCAGGAGACACTGTGGCCCCATCCGAGGACACCCCTGGACAGGGCCAAACAGGAAGGATATAACCCCACCCACTTTGCCAAAGCACAGCCCCCACACCAATGGAGGGATATCTTCAACCACCAACTTACCATCCTGAGACAAGGCTGAGTATAGCCCACAAAGATCTCCGCCATGGCACAACCCAAGGGGGGGCGCCAACCCAGACAGGATGACCACATCAGTGAATCAACCCACTCAGGTGACGCACCCTTCCAGGGACGGCATGAGAGAGCCCCAGTAAGCCAGTGACTCAGCCCCTGTAATAGGGTTAGAGGCAGAGAATCCCAGTGGAAAGAGGGGAACCGGCCAGGCAGAGACATCAAGGGCGGTTCGTTGCTCCAGAGCCTTTCCGTTCACCCTCCCACTCCTGGGCCAGACTACAGTCAATCATATGACCCACTGAAGAGATGAGTCTTCAGTAAAGACTTAAAGGTTGAGACCGAGTTTGCGTCTCTGACATGGGTAGGCAGACCGTTCCATAAAAATTGAGCTCTATAGGAGAAAGCCCTGCCTCCAGCTGTTTGCTTAGAAATTCTAGGGACAATTATGAGGCCTGCGTCTTGTGACCGTAGCGCACGTGTAGGTGTGTACGGCAGGACCAAATCAGAGAGATAGATAGGAGCAAGCCCATGTAATGCTTTGTAGGTTAGCAGTAAAACCTTGAAATCAGGCCTTGCTTTGACAGGAAGCCAGTGTAGGGAGGCTAGCACTGCATTGCAGTAGTCTAACCTAGAAGTGACAAAGCATGGATTCATTTTTCTGCATAATTTTTGGACAGAAAGTTTCTGATTTTTGCAATGTTACGTAGATGGAAAAAAGCTGTCCTTGAAATGGTCTTGATATGTTCTTCAAAAGAGAGATCAGGGTCCAGAATAACGCCGAGGTCCTTCACAGTTTTATTTGAGACGACTGTACAACCATTAAGATTAATTGTCAGATTCAACAGAAGATCTCTTTGTTTCTTGGGACCTAGAACAAGCATCTCTGTTTTGTCCGAATTTAAAAGTAGAAAGTTTGCAGCCATCCACTTCCTTATGTCTGAAACACATGCTTCTAGCAAGGGCAATTTTGGGGCTTCACCATGTTTCATTGAAATGTACAGCTGTGTGTCATCCGCATAGCAGTGAAAGTTAACATTATGTTTTCGAATGACATCCCCAAGAGGTAAAATATATAGTGAAAACAATAGTGGTCCTAAAATGGAACCTTGAGGAACACCGAAATTTACAGTTGATTTGTCAGAGGACAAACCATTCACAGAGACAAACTGATACTTTCCGACAGATAAGATCTAAACCAGGCCAGAACTTGTCCGTGTAGACCAATTTGGGTTTCCAATCTCTCCAAAAGAATGTGGTGATCGATGGTATCAAAAGCAGCACTAAGGTCTAGGAGCACGAGGACAGATGCGGAGCCTCGGTCCGATACCATTAAAATGTAATTTACCACCTTCACAAGTGCCGTCTTAGTGCTATGATGGGGTCTAAAACCAGACTGAAGCATTTCGTATACATTGTTTGTCTTCAGGAAGGCAGTGAGTAGACCAGACTCAGACCTGCAGAATATGCTGCTTAAATGGGCCTAGCCTATGTAATGACTGGGAATGTGAAGACTGTTGTTAACTGTCTCTGGAATGGATCTGTTCAAGATGGAATGTGGAGAATGTTAACTGTCTCTGGAATGGGTCTGTTCAAGATGGAATGTGGAGAATTTTAACTGTCTCTGGAATGGATCTGTTCAAGATGGAATGTGGAGACTGTTAACTGTCTCTGGAATGGGTCTGTTCAAGATGGAATGTGGAGACTGTTAACTGTCTCTGGAATGGATCTGTTCAAGATGGAATGTGGAGACTGTTAACTGTCTCTGGAATGGGTCTGTTCAAGATGGAATGTGGAGAATGTTAACTGTCTCTGGAATGGGTCTGTTCAAGATGGAATGTGGAGACTGTTAACTGTCTCTGGAATGGATCTGTTCAAGATGGAATGTGGAGAATGTTAACTGTCTCTGGAATGGGTCTGTTCAAGATGGAATGTGGAGAATGTTAACTGTCTCTGGAATGGGTCTGTTCAAGATGGAATGTGGAGAATGTTAACTGTCTCTGGAATGGATCTGTTCAAGATGGAATGTGGAGACTGTTAACTCACTCTGGAATGGATCTGTTCAAGATGGAATGTGGAGACTGTTAACTGTCTCTGGAATAGGTCTGTTCAAGATGGAATGTGGAGACTGTTAACTGTCTCTGGAATGGATCTGTTCAAGATGGATTCAGCTGCAGGATCGGGGCACCACCAGTACAGAGCTTGCTCAGGAATGGCAGCAGGCAAGTGTGAGTGCATCTGCACACACAGTGAGGCGAAGACTTTTTGAGGATGGCCTGGTGTCATGAAGGGCAGCAAAGAAGCCACTTCTCTCCAGGAAAAACATCAGGGACAGACTGATATTCTGCAAAAGGTACAGGGATTGGACTGCTGAGGACTGGGGTAAAGTCATTTTCTCTGATGAATCCCTTTTCCGATTGTTTGGGGTATCCAGAAAAAAGCTTGTCCGGAGACGACAAGGTGAGCGCTACCATCCGTCCTGTGTCATGCCAACAGTAAAGCATCCTGAGACCATTCATGTGTGGGGTTGCCAAGGGGGTGGGCTCACTCACAATTTTGCCTAAGAACACAGCCATGAATTAAGAATGGTACCAACACATCCTCCGAGAGCAACTCCTCCCAACCATCCAGGAACAGTTTGGTCACGAACAATGCCTTTTCCAGCATGATGGAGCACCTTGCCATAAGGCAAAAGTGATAACTAAGGTCTTGAAAAAGAAGGGTCAACACTGTGAATATTGACTCTTTGCATCAACTTCATATAATTGTCAATAAAATCCTTTGACACTTATGAAATTCTTGTAATTATACTTCAGTATTCCATAGTAACATCTGACAAAAATATCTAAAGACACTGAAGCAGCAAACTTAATATTTGTGTCATTCTCAACTGACTGAGCAGTCCTGCCTGAGACATGGAGGATAATGTTCCTGAGCAGTCCTGCCTGAGACATAGAAGATAATGTTACTGAGCGGTC
>NC_143031.1:1655000-1677500 GCF_057628025.1 Oncorhynchus mykiss | reverse complement strand
TAACAACCTGGTGTAACAACCTGGTGTAACAACCTGGTGTAACAACATGGTGTAACAACCTGGTGTAACAACCTGGTGTAACAACCTGGTGTAACAACCTGGTGTAACAACATGGTGTAACAACCTGGTGTAACAACCTGGTGTAACAACATGGTGTAACAACATGGTGTAACAACCTGGTGTAACAACCTGGTGTAACAACCTGGTGTAACAACCTGGTGTAACAACATGGTGTAACTGCAGCAACAGAATTACGCCATGTGCAGCCGTTTCTCAGCTCTCAGTCAAATTCCACAAAGTGAAACTAAAACTTTAGTTTAGGTATTAATTCTGAGTGGTTAAGTTAAGGGTTAAGGTTAGGAATAGGGTTTAGGGTTAGGGTTAAGGTTAGGGATAGGGTTTAGGGTTAGGAGGTTCTACAGGGGTCAGAGGTCATTGAGGTCATGGGTTAGGGTTAGGGTTAGGGTTAACCCTACATTTCCACTGCCTCTAAATCAGTTGAACCAGGCTGTTTTACCTGTGGACAGTGGATACGGAAAGTTTTCAGACCCCTTTGGCTTTTTACACATTTTGTTACGTTACAGCCTTCTAAAAGCCTTCTAAAACGTTTTTTTCTCATCAATCTTCACAAAATACCCCACGATGACATCACAATACCCCACGATGAGATGACAATACCCCACGATGACATCACAATACCGTACGATGAGATGACAATACCCCACGATGACATCACAATACCGTACGATGACAAAGCAAAAAACAGGTTTTTAGAAACCTTTTTAAAAATAAAAAAACGAAATATCACATTTAGCATTCAGACCCTTTACTCAGTACTTTTGTTGAAGCACCTTCGGCAGCAATTTCAGCCTTGAGTCTTCTTGGGTATGACACTACAAGCTTGGCACACCTTTATTTGAGGAGTGTCTCCCATTCTTCTCTGCAGATCCTCTCAAGATCTGTCAGGTTGGATGGGGAGCACTGCTGCACAGCTATTTTCAGAGAGAAACACTGGAGCTCTGTCAGAGTGACCATTGGGTTCTTGGTCACCTCCATGATTCCACCCCGATTGGTCAGTTTGGCCGGGCATCCAGATCTAGGATCTAGTCTTGGTGGTTCCAAACTTCTTCCATTTAAGAATGATGGAGACCACTGTGTTCTAGGGGACCTTCAATGCTGCAGAAATGTTTTGGTATCCTTCCCCATATCTGTGCCTCAACACAATCCTGTCTCAGAGCACTATGGACAATCCCTTCTACCTAATAGCTTGGTTTTTGCTCTGACATGCCTTGTCAACTGTGGGACCTTATATAGACAGGTGTGTGCCTTTCCAAATCATATCCAACCAATTGAATTTACCACAGATGGACTCCAATCAAATTGTAGAAACATCTCAAGGATGATCATTGGAAGCTAAATTCCCGAGTCTCATAGCAAAGGTGCTGAATACTTATGTAAATAAGGTATTTCTGTTTTTTTTATTGTTATGAATTTACAAACATTTCTAAAAACATGTTTTCGCTTTGTCATTATTGTATATTGTTTGTAGATTAATGAGGAAAATTATAATTGAATCAAGTTTAGAATAAGGCTGTAACGTAACAAAAATTAGCAAAAAGTCAAGGGGTCTGAATACTTTCCGAATGCGCTGTGAGGATCAAGAAAAACATAGCCATTTCATACAATGAAAATGTGTTTATATAAGTAACTGAACCATGTTAACGTAGCACCTGTTTTTGTTTAACCCTAACAAGGCAAAAGCTCTGAGTACTCTGAAACTAGCCACTAGCTTTTAACCTTGTTGTTTTACTCTGCCGTGTCCCTTTAGGAAAACACCAACATCAGCGAGGCAGCGAACTTCCTGGTGAAACACATCATGGCTACAGAGAATGATTTCCTCAAGTCAGTGGTCCCAGACACCATCTCTCCAAAACTAAATGACTCACAACCTGTGACCTGCTCTGCCTGCTACAAACCATAGAGGGAGGAGAGGAGGAGAGGACTGGGGATGATGTGAAGGGAGGAGAAGATAGGAAGAGAAAACTGGTTCAAACTATAGAGGATGGAGAGGAGGAGAGGGTGAAGAGAGGAGAGGAGACAGACCCTGGAGAAGAGGAAGAGGGAGTGGAATGGGGCTATGTTGGTCCTCTGTTGTTGAATTTGTAGAGCATGTTGCGTGTAACACCAGGGTAGTGGGTTCAATTCCAGGGACCACTCATACGTAAAATGTATGCACGCATGACTGTGAGTCGCTTTGGATAAAAGTGTCTGCTAAATGTGATATATTATTATTATTATATTGGGGAGCAGAGAGTGGAGAGATGATTGAATGTCACTGCAAGTTCCCTCCATATCCACCCCTCCAGAAGACAGAGGCACTGATTTCAAAACATCCTCTTCTCCTCGATCCTTGGCCCTCCATTTACACATTCATGCGCAACTTCATGTTTCAAAGCTGAGGGAGTGAAAATTTGACTCTTACATAGCCACTTCAGCCTGGCCAGCAAGGCTGCAAGCTTCAGAGCGAAGTGATTTCCCAACACGCACTGCGATATGTTTGGAGTTTGCACAATTTTATACAAAATAATGGGGAGGCGTGCCTAATTATATGTCATGAAAGTTTGTTTATGTCTGATTTGTAATATTTTTATAATATAATATATAATAATATATATTATATAACCTATAATATTATTATATTATTATAGTATTTGTAATATTATTAATAATAATAATAAATAATAATTTGGAGACTTGACACGTGTAACAGATGAAATACCTCCCAAATTAAATGTTTACTGAGGTTATACATGTGCATTCAGAGAGTATTCAGACCCCTTCCCTTTTTCCACATTTTGTTACGTTACAGCCTTATTCTAAAATGGATCAAATTACATGTTTTCATTATCAATCTCCACACAATACCTTATAAATGACAAAACAGGTTTTTAGACATTTTTGCAAATGTTTTCAAAATAAAAACCTTATTTGCATAAGTATTCACACCCTTTGCTATGAGACTCAAAATGTTGCTCGGGTGTTGTTTCCATTGATCATCCTTAAGAAACATCCTTGAGATGTTTCTACAACTTGCTTGGAGTCCACCCGTGGTAACTTAAATTATTGGACATGATTTGGAAAGGCACACACCTGTCTATATAAGGTCCCACAGTTGACAGTGAATGTCAGAGCGAAAACCAATCCAAGAAGTCGAAGGAATTATCCGTAGAGCTCTGATACAGGATTGTGTCGAGGCACAGATCTGGGAAAGGGTACCAAAACATTTACGCAGCATTGAAGGTCCCTAAGAACACAGTGGCCTCCATCATTCTGAAATGAAGTTTGGAACCACCAAGACGCCCGGCCAAAACTGAGCCATCGGGGGAGAAGGATCTTGGTCAGGGAGGTGACCAATAAGGTGACCAATAATCCAATGGTCACACTGACAGAGATACAGAGTTCCTCTGTGAAGATGGTATAACCTTCCAGAAGGACAACCATATCTGCAGTACTCCACCAATCAGGCCTTTATGGCCAAACAGAAGCCACTCCTCAGTAAAAGGCACATTACAGCCCGCTTGGAGGTTGTCCAAAGGCAGCTAAGAGAAACAAGATTCTCTAAGCAAAGTGCAGAGATATTCTTGATCCACTCTTTATCAGGCCTTTTCTATTTTTTTATTTAACCTTTATTTAACTAAGCAAGTCAGTTAAGAACAAATTCTTATTTACAATGAAAGCCAAACCCTGACTCAGATGGAATCGAACCAGGGTCTGTAGTGATGCCTCTAGCACTGCGATGCTGAGTAATCAGACGGAAGGCACATGACAGCCTGCTTGGAGTTTGCCAAAAGGCACCTAAAGACTTTCAGACCATGAGAAACAAGATTATCTGGTCTGGTGAAACCAAGATAGAACTCTTTGGATTGAATGCTCTGCGTCACATCTGGTGGATACCTGGGACCACCCTACAGTGAAGTATGGTGGTGGCAGCTTCATGCTGTGGTGATGTTTTTCAGCGGCAGGGACTGGGAGACTTGTCAGAATCGAAGCAAAGATGAACAGAGAAAAGTACAGAGAGAGCCTTGATGAAAACCTGCTCCAGAGTGTTCAGGACCTCAGACTGCGGCTAAGGTTCACCTTCCAACAAGACAATGACCCTAAGCACACAGCCAAGACAATGCATGAGTGGTTTCGGGACAAGTCTCTGAATGTCCTTCAGTGGCCCAGCCAGAGCTCGGATTTGAACCCGATCGAACATTTCTGAAGAAACCTGAAAATAGCTGTGCAGCAACACTCCCCATCCAACCTGAGCATGAAAGGAGCTGCAGAGAGGAATGAGTAACTCCCCATATACAGGTGTGCCAAGCTTGTAGCGTCAAACCCAAGAAGACTCGATGCTGTAATCGCTGCCAAAGGGGTTTCAACAAAGTACTGAGTAAAGGGTCTGAATAAAATGTACAAACATTTCTAATAACCTGTTTTTGGTTTGTCATTATGGGGTATTGTGATGTCATTAAGGGGTATTGTGATGTCATTATGGGGTATTGTGACGTAATTAAGGGGTATTGTGATGTCATTATGGGGTATTGTAATGTCATTAAGGGGTGTTGTGATGTCATTAAGGGGTATTGTAATGTCATTAAGGGGTATTGTGATGTCATTAAGGGTGTTTGTGTGTGGATTGATGAGGGGAAAAAACAATGCAATCAATTTTAGAATAATGCTGTAACATAACAAAATGAATACTTTCTGAATGCACTGGGATACATCAGTTACTGTTACCGTGATACAGTTGAAGTGGGAAGTTTACATACACCTTAGCCAAATACATTTAAATTCAGTTTTTCATAATTCCTGACAGTTAATCCCAGTAAAAATTCCCTGATTTAGGTCAATTAGGATCACCAAACCAAGAATGTGATAGGTTAGAATATTTATTGAATTTTTTATTTCACCTTTATTTAATTAACCAGGTAGGCTGGTTGAGAACAAGTTCTCATTTACAACTGCGACCTGGCCAAGATAAAGCAGTGTGAACAGACAACACAGAGTTACACATGGAGTGAACAATTAACAAGTCAATAACAGAGTAGAAAAAAGAGAGAGTCTATATACATTGTGTGCAAAAGGCATGAGGAGGTAGGAGAATAATTACAATTTTGCAGATTAACACTGGAGTGATACATGATCAGATGGTCATGTACAGGTAGAGATATTGGTGTGCAAAAGAGCAGAAAAGTAAATAAATATAAACAGTATGGGGATGAGGTAGGTAAATTGGGTGGGCTATTTACCGATAGACTATGTACAGCTGCAGCGATCGGTTAGCTGCTCTGATAGCAAATGTTTGAAGTTGGTGAGGGAGATAAAAGTCTCTAACTTCAGCGATTTTTGCAATTAGTTGAAAACCTGCTCCAGAGTGTTCAGGACCTCAGACTGCGGCTATAGTAGAGAGAATGATTTATTTCAGCGTTTATTTCTTTCATCACATTCCCAGTGGGTCAGAAGTTTACTCAATTAGTATTTGGTAGCATTGCCTTTAAATTGTTTAACTTGGGTCAAATGCTTCAGTTAGCCTTCCACAAGCTTCCCACAATAAGTTGTGAATTTGTCCCATTCCTCCTGACAGAGCTGGTGTAACTGAGTCAGGTTTGTAGGCCTCCTTGCTCGCACACGCTTTTTCAGTTTTGCCCAAAAATGTTCTATTGGATTGAGGTCAGGGCTTTGTGATGGCCACTCCAATACCTTGACTTTGTTGTCCTTAAGCCAATTCGCCACAACTTTGGAAATATGCTTGGGGTCATTGTTAGTCGAGGTAATTGAGATCATATGTACATGTAGGTAGGGCTAAAGTGACTGTTCATAGATAATAAACAGTGAGTAGCACTGTTAGCTGTTCAGCAGTCTTATGGCTTGGGGGTAGAAGCTGTTAAGAAGTCTTTTGGACCGAGACTTGGAGCTCCGGTACCACTTGCAAATACTTATTTTCCACCATAATTTGCAAATTAATTCATTAAAAATCCTACAATGTGATTTTCTGGATTTTTTTCTTCTCATTTTGTCTGTCATAGTTGAAGTGTACCTATGATGAAAATTACAGGCCTCTGTCATCTTTTTAAGTGGGAGAACTTGCACAATTGGTGGCTGACTAAATACTTTTTTGCCCCACTGTAAGTTCTGTTATACTCACAGACATGATCCAAATCGTTTTAGAAACTTCAGAGTGTTGTCTATCCAAATCTATGAATAAATATGCATATCTTATATTCCTGGCATGAGTAGCAGGAAGTTGAAATTCGGCACGCTATTTATCCAAAAGTGAAAATTCTGCCCCCTAGCTTTAAGAAGTTTTAAGTGTGCCTTGAATTCTAAATAAATCACGGAGAGTGTCACCAGCAAAGCACCCCAACACCGTCACACCTCCTCCTCCATGCTTCACGGTGGGAAACACACTCGCGGAGATAATCCGTTCACCAACTCTGCGTCTCACAAAGACACAGAGGTTGGATCCTAAAAATCTCATCAGACCAAAGGACAGATTTCCACCAGTCTAATGTCCATTGCTCATGTTTCTTAGCTTTGGGGACCTTTAACAGAATGTGACTGGCAGAACGGGTGTTGTATGTGGAGGATGAGGGCTGCAGTACATATCTCAGATAGAGGGGAGTGAGGCCTAAGAGGGTTTTATAAATAAGTATCAACCAGTGGGTCTTGAGACGGGTATACAGAGATGACCAGTTTACAGAGGAGTATAGAGTGCAGTGATGTGTCCTATAAGGAGCATTGGTGGCAAATCTGATGGCAGAATGGTAAAGAACATCTAGCCGCTCGAGAGCACCCTTACCTGCCAATCTATAAATTATGTCCCGTAATCTAGCATGGGTAGGATGGTCATTTAAATCAGGATTAGTTTGGCAGCTGGGGTGAAAGAGGAGCGATTACGATAGAGGAAACCAAGTCTAGAATTAACTTTAGCCTGCAGCGTTGATATGTGCTGAGAGAAGGACAGTCTACTGTCTAGCCGTACTCCCAAGTACTTGTATGAGGTGACTACCTCAAGCTCTAAACCTTCAGAGGTAGTAATCACACCTGTGGGGAGAGGGGCATTCTTCTTACCAAACCACATGACCTTTGTTTTGGAGGTGTTCAGAACAAGTTTAAGGGCAGAGAAAGCTTGTTGGACACTAAGAAAGCTTTGTTGTAGAGCATTTAACACAAAATCCGGGGAGCGACCAGCTGAGTATAAGACTGTATCATCTGCATATAAATGGATGAGAGAGCTGGCTGCTGACAGGCTGGTCCTGGGGCTGGTTGCTGACGGGCTGGTCCTGGGGCTGGTCCTGGGGTTGGTTGCTGACGGGCTGGTCCTGGGGCTGGCTGCTGATGGGCTGGTCATGGGGCTGGCTGCTGACAGGCTGGTCCTGGGGCTGGTTGCTGATGGGCTGGTCCTGGGGCTGGCTGCTGACAGGCTGGTCCTGGGGCTGGCTGCTGACAGGCTGGTCCTGGGGCTGGTTGCTGACAGGCTGGTCCTGGGGTTGGTGCTGACGGGCTGGTTCTGGGGCTGGTTGTTGATGGGCTGGTCCTGGGGCTGGTTGCTGACGGGCTGGTTGCTGACAGGCTGGTCCTGGGGCTGGTTGCTGATGGGCTGGTCCTGGGGCTGGCTGCTGACAGGCTGGTCCTGGGGCTGGCTGCTGACAGGCTGGTCCTGGGGCTGGTTGCTGACAGGCTGGTCCTGGGGCTGGCTGCTGACAGGCTGGTCCTGGGGCTGGTTGCTGACAGGCTGGTCCTGGGGTTGGTGCTGACGGGCTGGTTCTGGGGCTGGTTGTTGATGGGCTGGTCCTGGGGCTGGTTGCTGACGGGCTGGTTGCTGACAGGCTGGTCCTGGGGCTGGTTGCTGACAGGATGGTTGCTGATGGGCTGGTCCTGGGGCTGGTTGCTGACGAGCTGGTTCTGGGGCTGGTTGCTGATGGGCTGGTCCTGGGGCTGGCTGCTGACAGGCTGGTCCTGGGGCTGGTAGCTGATGGGCTGGTCCTGGGGCTGGTTGCTGATGGGCTGGATGCTGATGGGCTGGTCCTGGGGCTGGTTGCTGACAGGCTGGTTCTGGGGCTGGTCCTGGTCCTGGGGCTGGTTGCTGATGGGCTGGTCCAGGGGCTGGTTGCTGATGGGCTGGTTGCTGATGGGCTGGTCCCGGGCTGGCTGCTGACAGGCTGGTTGCTGACGGGCTGGTCCTGGGGCTGGTCCTGGTCCTGGGGCTGGTTGCTGATGGGCTGGTCCTGGGGCTGGTTGCTGACAGGCTGGTCCTGGTTCTGGGGCTGGCTGCTGACAGGCTGGTCCTGGGGCTGGTTGCTGACTGGATGGTCCTTGGGCTGGTTGCTGACAGGCTGGTCCTGGGGCTGGTTGCTGACAGGCTGGTCCTGGTCCTGGGGCTGGTTGAACCTTTCTATTCTCACAGCTTCTACAGATTGTAAATTAAAAATATATATTTTTGCTAAAATAATTAGATGATGGAGGTCAAATGTTCACCTTTTCCCTGAAACACCCACAATACTGTCACCCGTATTGACCATATTCCCAACCATCTCCATGCAGTCAGACTTTTGATTTTGTGCCACCAGGGCCACAATAATATACCCCCTCTCTGAATGTCCTAGTGTGACCCCCTCTCCATGGGTTACTGCAGCTAGTGTTGCCAGCACTGCCACTGCCTGGGTGGGGGCACCCCACCGGAATCCCCACCGGCTATGTACAAGGTCGTCAAGGTTCTCATTAGCAGCTTTGAGAATGTCCTTGTATATTATGCTCTCCCTTTAGGGGGTGTTGGCTTTGCAGGACCAACCCTGCCAAGCAGGCTCAGAATCTTAAGGGGGCAGTGCTGCTCTTAGTCTCTTGACTGCATTTTGGCTGCATACAGACTGCTTACAGCAGGCCCATAAAACAGTTAGGGACTTCTCCTTAGTATCTGGGTCATTCAGGTGGGTGTCTAGGGTATAGGGTTGTGGACCGTTCCATCAATATAGGATCCTAAATAAATAAGATTTATTTAAAAAAATAAAAAAATAACTTTATAATTTATTTTAAAACACTGTTCCACCATGATAGGACAATAAATACATAAGACATATAATTCATTATAAATAGTATATCCATCATCTGAACAACATTGAAAGCTCTCTCACAACCACAGCAACACATTGGTTCTGGGATATGCAACCATTTCCTTTCTCACTCACCGCCACACTTTCCCAAACATAACAAGTAATAAACACCACACCATCCACACATACTGTGCCTTCTGTTTACAGAGTTTTTATCTTCACCATGTGGAATTAGTGCTTTTGTGTTCCAATTAGTTATATTTCAATATGTATAGAAAAGCTATATTTTTATTGTATTATTACAATCCATAACTGGGCTAGAATTGTGTTTCATTATTTTCCTCGTCTATAAGAACTTTGTATTTTTTTAAATAACCATGGAGTAGTCTTTGTGTCTCTGAACAACTGGTTATCAATATATAGTTTATCAACGACGAGAGCTACTCGTTTCCCTTTTCATCTATTTTCCTTGAATTGGATACAGAACTTGACGCCATTCTGCAATTTCCATCGGGAACTGATCATTCATGCCAATTTGGGTCCCAGCAAGTCTCTTTAACTGATTTTAACTGTTATTTTATCCTTAAAGGAAGCAAATAGGGTAATGATTGGGCGTTCTGCCCTCTCTGTCCGAAGCGGTGTACACGTTCCAGCTTTGTGTGGAATCTGAAGCGCTGTAAGGAGGAACTCTCACACTACAGATTCAGGAGAATCTGAAGTACCAGGTTCTCTCTGATGGATCTAGTCTGTATGTCCAGTAAGGCTTCTCTCAGAACGGTGTTCTCCTTTTAAAGTTAATTCACCTCCGTTTCAATCTTACTGACTGTCCCTTTTAGCTTGTATGTATCTTTCTCCAAGGTCGCAGCTTTTTCATCACTCATCTCGAGGCCTTCAACTCTTTTATATCCTTACTGACTAATTCAAGTATACCCAGTTTGTCATTTATTGATTTTAACAGATCGGTTTTGACCTTTACCATTCCCGGTGGTGAAAATATTAAATTGTCTGTGTCAGTAGAAGAATCACGTTTTCGTTTTGAGATAGGTTCCCCTGTCTTACTCTCCGTCATGTTTGGGTGTTGCTTGTTTTCGTAATATTTTCAGATACATTTCTCAGGCGTCTTGCCTCAGCCGGATTGCCAGGCTCCCACGCTCTTGCCGGTTTGTCGGGCTTCCACGCCCCAACCGGCTTGCCCAGCGCCCATGCCCAGCGCCCATCCCCTATATGTGTCAGTTCCCTGTTCTGTTCACCTGGACTCACTCATCATCTGTTTATTACCTTTCCTATATGTGTCAGTTCCTCATCATCTGTTTATTACCTCCCCTATATGTGTCAGTTCCTCATCACCTGTTTATTACCTCCCCTATATATGTCAGTTCCCTGCTCTGATCACCTGGACTCACTCATCATCTGTTTATTACCTCCCCTATATGTGTCAGTTCCTCATCATCTGTTTATTACCTCCCCTATATGTGTCAGTTCCTCATCACCTGTTTATTACCTCCCCTATATGTGTCAATTCCCTGCTCTGATCACCTGGACTCACTCATCACCTGTTTATTACCTCCCCTATATGTGTCAGTTCCCTGTTCTGTTCACCTGGACTCACTCATCACCTGTTTATTTCCTCCCCTATATGCGTCAGTTCCCTGCTCTGATCACCTGGACTCACTCATCACCTGTTTATTACCTCCCCTATATGTGTCAGTTCCCTGTTCTGTTCACCTGGACTCACTCATCACCTGTTTATTACCTCTCCTCTAACACCACATATATCATATATGTCACGAATCCCGTTTCCTGAGTCTGTTTTTTACCTATGTTCTGTCCTGGAGAGTTTTTCCGGCGTCCTGGAACGCACCCTGTCTGGTTGCCGGGCAATGTAGCCAGTTGGGGTTTCTGATTACCCGCACCTGTATCCCATCAGCTATCTGCACACCTGGTCCTGATCATCATCTCTCCTCTTCATAAGCCCGGACCTGACATCCATTCCCTGCCGGATCGTTAGCCATGAACAGTATGTTGTGCCAGAGTATCAGCCTCAAGTTGGATAGAAGTTGTTTTGTTGTTTGTTACGTATTGCTTGCCTTGAACTTACCTCTGTTTGTTCTGTCTTCAGTTACTCACCCGGATCATTTACCCCATTCCCGCCTGGTCGTCAGAAGATTCCGCTTCCCCATTGGATCCACCTATTTACTCCCATCAACTCATCACCGCTACCCGCTACACCACCTGGATATATCTACCCATTCACTTGTAAATAAATACTCACCTTTTTTCTACTCTCCTTGTCCTGGTCTGCTTCTGGGTTCGACTTTGAAGAATCGTGACAATATAAACGTATAAGGGAGGTCCAGACCAGAACACCACATATATAATATAAATGTATAGGGGGTCCAGTGGACCAGAACACCACATATATAAATAAATGTATAGGGGGTCCAGACCAGAACACCACATATATAATATAAATGTATAGGGGGTCCAGTGGACCAGCACACCACATATATAAATAAATGTATAGGGGGGTCCAGACCAGAACACCACATATATATAATATAAATGTATAGGGGGTCCAGTGGACCAGAACACCACATATATAATATAAATGTATAGGGGGTCCAGTGGACCAGAACACCACATATATAATATAAATGTATAGGGGGGTCCAGACCAGAACACCACATATATAATATAAATGTATAGGGGGTCCAGACCAGAACACCACATATATAATATAAATGTATAGGGGGTCCAGTGGACCAGCACACCACATATATAAATAAATGTATAGGGGGGTCCAGACCAGAACACCACATATATATAATATAAATGTATAGGGGGTCCAGTGGACCAGAACACCACATATATAATATAAATGTATAGGGGGTCCAGACCAGAACACCACATATATAATATAAATGTATAGGGGGTCCAGTGGACCAGAACACCACATATATAATATAAATGTATAGGGGGGTCCAGTGGACCAGAACATTACATATATAATATAAATGTATAGGGGGGTCCAGTGGACCAGAACATTACATATATAATATAAATGTATAGGGGGGTCCAGTGGACCAGAACATTACATATATAATATAAATGTATAGGGGGTCCAGACCAGAACACCACATATATAATATAAATGTATAGGGGGTCCAGTGGACCAGAACACCACATATATAAATAAATGTATAGGGGGTCCAGACCAGAACACCACATATATAATATAAAACTGTATTTTTGTGAAGAATCAACAACAAGTGGGACACAATCATGAAGTGGAACGACATTTATTGGATATTTCAAACTTTTTTAACAAATCAAAAACTGAAAAATTGGGCGTGCAAAATTATTCAGCCCCCTTAAGTTAATACTTTGTAGCGCCACCTTTTGCTCTCTATCAGTTTTGCACATCGAGAGACTGAAATGTTTTCCCATTCCTCCTTGCAAAACAGCTTAGGTGGATGGAGAGCATTTGTGAACAGCAGTTTTCAGTTCTTTCCACAGATTCTCGATTGGATTCAGGTCTGGACTTTGACTTGGCCATTCTAACACCTGGATATGTTTATTTTTAAACCATTCCATTGTAGATTTTGCTTTATGTTTTGGATCATTGTCTTGTTGGAAGACAAATCTCCGTCCCAGTCTCAGGTCTTTTGCAGACTCCATCAGGTTTTCTTCCAGAATGGTCCTGTATTTGGCTCCATCCATCTTCCCATCAATTTGAACCATCTTCCCTGTCCCTGCTGCTCCTTGGGATGTTTAAAGCTTGGGAAATCTTTTTGTATCCAAATCCGGCTTTAAACTTCTTCACAACAATATCTCGGACCTGCCTGGTGTGTTCCTTGTTCTTCATGATGCTCTCTGCGCTTTTAACGGACCTCTGAGACTATCACAGTGCAGGTGCATTTATACGAAGACTTGATTACACACAGGTGGATTGTATTTATCATCATTAGTCATTTAGGTCAACATTGGATCATTCAGAGATCCTCACTGAACTTATGGAGAGACTTTGCTGCACTGAAAGTAAAGGGGCTGAATAATTTTGCACGCCCAATTTTTCAGTTTTTGATTTGTTAAAAAAGTTTGAAATATCCAATAAATGTCGTTCCACTTCATGATTGTGTCCCACTTGTTGTTGATTCTTCACAAAAAAATACAGTTTTATATCTTTATGTTTGAAGCCTGAAATGTGGCAAAAGGTCGCAAAGTTCAAGGGGGCCGAATACTTTCGCAAGGCACTGTAGCTAAATTCCTTCTTGAGAAATATATTTTTTGCTAAAATGCATTTTCTTCCCTTTGTAATGGAAATCTATTGCAGTATGGCGCTTCGTTGTTATCCAGAAATGATTAGATATTGATTTAAAAACGTCTGCTTGTTTTTACATCAGACTCCCAACTGTTTCCCAATAAATGGACCTAAAATATTTGATTATAAAATACAGCAAGCCTCCCAGTACAACTGGTAATACAATAGACCCATCCAGGGGGTTATGGGTCACTTATCAGAGAAAGGATGTTTTTAAATCGTGTGTCTGACATCTCATCAGCAGCAACCTGTTGGAACCCAGCCGTTAAACTAACAGGACATGTTGGAACCCAGCCGTTTAACTAACAGGACATGTTGGAACCCAGCCGTTTAACTAACAGGACCTGTTGGAACCCAGCCGTTTAACTAACAGGACATGTTGGAACCCAGCCCTTTAACTAACAGGACCTGTTGGAACCCAGCCCTTTAACTAACAGGACATGTTGGAACCCAGCCCTTTAACTAACAGGACCTGTTGGAACCCAGCCGTTTAACTAACAGGACATGTTGGAACCCAGCCCTTTAACTAACAGGACATGTTGGAACCCAGCCCTTTAACTAACAGGACATGTTGGAACCCAGCCGTTTAACTAACAGGACCTGTTGGAACCCAGCCGTTTAACTAACAGGACATGTTGGAACCCAGCCGTTTAACTAACAGGACATGTTGGAACCCAGCCGTTTAACTAACAGGACATGTTGGAACCCAGCCCTTTAACTAACAGGACATGTTGGAACCCAGCCGTTAAACTAACAGGACATGTTGGAACCCAGCCGTTTAACTAACAGGACCTGTTGGAACCCAGCCGTTTAACTAACAGGACATGTTGGAACCCAGCCGTTTAACTAACAGGACATGTTGGAACCCAGCCCTTTAACTAACAGGACATGTTGGAACCCAGCCCTTTAACTAACAGGACATGTTGGAACCCAGCCGTTTAACTAACAGGACCTGTTGGAACCCAGCCGTTTAACTAACAGGACATGTTGGAACCCAGCCCTTTAACTAACAGGACATGTTGGAACCCAGCCGTTAAACTAACAGGACATGTTGGAACCCAGCCGTTTAACTAACAGGACATGTTGGAACCCAGCCGTTAAACTAACAGGACATGTTGGAACCCAGCCCTTTAACTAACAGGACATGTTGGAACCCAGCCGTTTATCTAACAGGACATGTTGGAACCCAGCCGTTAAACTAACAGGACATGTTGGAACCCAGCCGTTTAACTAACAGGACATGTTGGAACCCAGCCGTTTAACTAACAGGACCTGTTGGAACCCAGCCCTTTAACTAACAGGACATGTTGGAACCCAGCCCTTTAACTAACAGGACATGTTGGAACCCAGCCCTTTAACTAACAGGACCTGTTGGAACCCAGCCCTTTAACTAACAGGACATGTTGGAACCCAGCCCTTTAACTAACAGGACCTGTTGGAACCCAGCCGTTTAACTAACAGGACATGTTGGAACCCAGCCCTTTAACTAACAGGACATGTTGGAACCCAGCCCTTTAACTAACAGGACATGTTGGAACCCAGCCGTTTAACTAACAGGACATGTTGGAACCCAGCCGTTTAACTAACAGGACATGTTGGAACCCAGCCGTTTATCTAACAGGACATGTTGGAACCCAGCCCTTTAACTAACAGGACATGTTGGAACCCAGCCGTTTAACTAACAGGACATGTTGGAACCCAGCCCTTTAACTAACAGGACATGTTGGAACCCAGCCGTTTAACTAACAGGACATGTTGGAACCCAGCCGTTTAACTAACAGGACATGTTGGAACCCAGCCGTTTAACTAACAGGACATGTTGGAACCCAGCCGTTTAACTAACAGGACATGTTGGAACCCAGCCGTTTAACTAACAGGACATGTTGGAACCCAGCCGTTTAACTAACAGGACATGTTGGAACCCAGCCGTTTAACTAACAGGACATGTTGGAACCCAGCCCTTTAACTAACAGGACATGTTGGAACCCAGCCCTTTAACTAACAGGACATGTTGGAAACCAGCCGTTTAACTAACAGGACATGTTGGAACCCAGCCCTTTAACTAACAGGACATGTTGGAACCCAGCCCTTTAACTAACAGGACATGTTGGAACCCAGCCCTTTAACTAACAGGACCTGTTGGAACCCAGCCGTTTAACTAACAGGACATGTTGGAACCCAGCCCTTTAACTAACAGGACATGTTGGAACCCAGCCCTTTAACTAACAGGACATGTTGGAACCCAGCCGTTTAACTAACAGGACATGTTGGAACCCAGCCGTTTAACTAACAGGACATGTTGGAACCCAGCCGTTTAACTAACAGGACATGTTGGAACCCAGCCGTTAAACTAACAGGACATGTTGGAATCCAGCCGTTAAACTAACAGGACATGTTGGAACCCAGCCGTTAAACTAACAGGACATGTTGGAATCCAGCCGTTTAACTAACAGGACATGTTGGAACCCAGCCGTTTAACTAACAGGACATGTTGGAACCCAGCCCTTTAACTAACAGGACATGTTGGAACCCAGCCGTTAAACTAACAGGACATGTTGGAACCCAGCAGTTAAACTAACAGGACATGTTGGAACCCAGCCGTTAAACTAACAGGACATGTTGGAACCCAGCCCTTTAACTAACAGGACATGTTGGAACCCAGCCCTTTAACTAACAGGACATGTTGGAACCCAGCCGTTTAACTAACAGGACATGTTGGAACCCAGCCCTTTAACTAACAGGACATGTTGGAACCCAGCCGTTTAACTAACAGGACATGTTGGAACCCAGCCGTTTAACTAACAGGACATGTTGGAACCCAGCCCTTTAACTAACAGGACATGTTGGAACCCAGCCCTTTAACTAACAGGACATGTTGGAACCCAGCCCTTTAACTAACAGGACATGTTGGAACCCAGCCCTTTAACTAACAGGACATGTTGGAACCCAGCCGTTTAACTAACAGGACATGTTGGAACCCAGCCGTTTAACTAACAGGACATGTTGGAACCCAGCCGTTTAACTAACAGGACATGTTGGAACCCAGCCGTTTAACTAACAGGACATGTTGGAACCCAGCCCTTTAACTAACAGGACATGTTGGAACCCAGCCGTTAAACTAACAGGACATGTTGGAACCCAGCCGTTAAACTAACAGGACATGTTGGAACCCAGCCCTTTAACTAACAGGACATGTTGGAACCCAGCCGTTTAACTAACAGGACATGTTGGAACCCAGCCGTTTAACTAACAGGACATGTTGGAACCCAGCCGTTTAACTAACAGGACATGTTGGAACCCAGCCCTTTAACTAACAGGACATGTTGGAACCCAGCCCTTTAACTAACAGGACATGTTGGAACCCAGCCCTTTAACTAACAGGACATGTTGGAACCCAGCCGTTTAACTAACAGGACATGTTGGAACCCAGCCGTTTAACTAACAGGACATGTTGGAACCCAGCCGTTTAACTAACAGGACATGTTGGAACCCAGCCGTTTAACTAACAGGACATGTTGGAACCCAGCCGTTAAACTAACAGGACATGTTGGAACCCAGCCCTTTAACTAACAGGACATGTTGGAACCCAGCCCTTTAACTAACAGGACATGTTGGAACCCAGCCCTTTAACTAACAGGACATGTTGGAACCCAGCCGTTTAACTAACAGGACATGTTGGAACCCAGCCGTTTAACTAACAGGACATGTTGGAACCCAGCCGTTAAACTAACAGGACATGTTGGAACCCAGCCGTTTAACTAACAGGACATGTTGGAACCCAGCCCTTTAACTAACAGGACATGTTGGAACCCAGCCGTTTAACTAACAGGACATGTTGGAACCCAGCCGTTAAACTAACAGGACATGTTGGAACCCAGCCGTTTAACTAACAGGACATGTTGGAACCCAGCCCTTTAACTAACAGGACATGTTGGAACCCAGCCCTTTAACTAACAGGACATGTTGGAACCCAGCCCTTTAACTAACAGGACATGTTGGAACCCAGCCCGTTAACTAACAGGACATGTTGGAACCCAGCCGTTTAACTAACAGGACATGTTGGAACCCAGCCGTTTAACTAACAGGACATGTTGGAACCCAGCCCTTTAACTAACAGGACATGTTGGAACCCAGCCCTTTAACTAACAGGACATGTTGGAACCCAGCCGTTTAACTAACAGGACATGTTGGAACCCAGCCGTTTAACTAACAGGACATGTTGTAACCCAGCCGTTAAACTAACAGGACATGTTGGAACCCAGCCCTTTAACTAACAGGACATGTTGGAACCCAGCCGTTTAACTAACAGGACATGTTGGAACCCAGCCGTTAAACTAACAGGACATGTTGGAACCCAGCCGTTAAACTAACAGGACATGTTGGAACCCAGCCGTTTAACTAACAGGACATGTTGGAACCCAGCCCTTTAACTAACAGGACATGTTGGAACCCAGCCGTTTAACTAACAGGACATGTTGGAACCCAGCCGTTAAACTAACAGGACATGTTGGAACCCAGCCGTTTAACTAACAGGACATGTTGGAACCCAGCCCTTTAACTAACAGGACATGTTGGAACCCAGCCCTTTAACTAACAGGACATGTTGGAACCCAGCCCTTTAACTAACAGGACATGTTGGAACCCAGCCCGTTAACTAACAGGACATGTTGGAACCCAGCCGTTTAACTAACAGGACATGTTGGAACCCAGCCGTTTAACTAACAGGACATGTTGTAACCCAGCCCTTTAACTAACAGGACATGTTGGAACCCAGCCCTTTAACTAACAGGACATGTTGGAACCCAGCCGTTTAACTAACAGGACATGTTGGAACCCAGCCGTTTAACTAACAGGACATGTTGGAACCCAGCCGTTAAACTAACAGGACATGTTGGAACCCAGCCGTTTAACTAACAGGACATGTTGGAACCCAGCCGTTTAACTAACAGGACATGTTGGAACCCAGCCCTTTAACTAACAGGACATGTTGGAACCCAGCCCTTTAACTAACAGGACATGTTGGAACCCAGCCCTTTAACTAACAGGACATGTTGGAACCCAGCCCTTTAACTAACAGGACATGTTGGAACCCAGCCGTTAAACTAACAGGACATGTTGGAACCCAGCCGTTAAACTAACAGGACATGTTGGAACCCAGCCCTTTAACTAACAGGACATGTTGGAACCCAGCCGTTTAACTAACAGGACCTGTTGGAACCCAGCCGTTTAACTAACAGGACATGTTGGAACCCAGCCGTTTAACTAACAGGACATGTTGGAACCCAGCCGTTTAACTAACAGGACATGTTGGAACCCAGCCCTTTAACTAACAGGACATGTTGGAACCCAGCCCTTTAACTAACAGGACATGTTGGAACCCAGCCGTTAAACTAACAGGACATGTTGGAACCCAGCCGTTAAACTAACAGGACATGTTGGAACCCAGCCCTTTAACTAACAGGACATGTTGGAACCCAGCCGTTTAACTAACAGGACCTGTTGGAACCCAGCCGTTTAACTAACAGGACATGTTGGAACCCAGCCGTTTAACTAAAAGGACATGTTGGAACCCAGCCGTTTAACTAACAGGACATGTTGGAACCCAGCCCTTTAACTAACAGGACATGTTGGAACCCAGCCCTTTAACTAACAGGACATGTTGGAACCCAGCCCTTTAACTAACAGGACATGTTGGAACCCAGCCCTTTAACTAACAGGACATGTTGGAACCCAGCCGTTTAACTAACAGGACATGTTGGAACCCAGCCGTTTAACTAACAGGACATGTTGGAACCCAGCCGTTAAACTAACAGGACATGTTGGAATCCAGCCGTTTAACTAACAGGACATGTTGGAATCCAGCCGTTTAACTAACAGGACATGTTGGAACCCAGCCGTTAAACTAACAGGACATGTTGGAACCCAGCCGTTAAACTAACAGGACATGTTGGAACCCAGCCGTTTAACTAACAGGACATGTTGGAATCCAGCCGTTTAACTAACAGGACATGTTGGAACCCAGCCCTTTAACTAACAGGACATGTTGGAACCCAGCCGTTTAACTAACAGGACATGTTGGAACCCAGCCGTTTAACTAACAGGACATGTTGGAACCCAGCCGTTTAACTAACAGGACATGTTGGAACCCAGCCGTTTAACTAACAGGACATGTTGGAACCCAGCCGTTTAACTAACAGGACATGTTGGAAACCAGCCGTTTAACTAACAGGACATGTTGGAACCCAGCCGTTAAACTAACAGGACATGTTGGAACCCAGCCGTTTATCTAACAGGACATGTTGGAACCCAGCCCTTTAACTAACAGGACATGTTGGAACCCAGCCCTTTAACTAACAGGACATGTTGGAACCCAGCCGTTTAACTAACAGGACATGTTGGAACCCAGCCGTTAAACTAACAGGACATGTTGGAACCCAGCCTTTAAACTAACAGGACATGTTGGAACCCAGCCGTTTAACTAACAGGACATGTTGGAACCCAGCCGTTAAACTAACAGGACATGTTGGAACCCAGCCGTTTAACTAACAGGACATGTTGGAACCCAGCCCTTTAACTAACAGGACATGTTGGAACCCAGCCCTTTAACTAACAGGACATGTTGGAACCCAGCCCTTTAACTAACAGGACATGTTGGAACCCAGCCCGTTAACTAACAGGACATGTTGGAACCCAGCCGTTTAACTAACAGGACATGTTGGAACCCAGCCGTTTAACTAACAGGACATGTTGGAACCCAGCCCTTTAACTAACAGGACATGTTGGAACCCAGCCCTTTAACTAACAGGACATGTTGGAACCCAGCCCTTTAACTAACAGGACATGTTGGAACCCAGCCGTTTAACTAACAGGACATGTTGGAACCCAGCCGTTTAACTAACAGGACATGTTGGAACCCAGCCCTTTAACTAACAGGACATGTTGGAACCCAGCCCTTTAACTAACAGGACATGTTGGAACCCAGCCCTTTAACTAACAGGACATGTTGGAACCCAGCCGTTTAACTAACAGGACATGTTGGAACCCAGCCGTTTAACTAACAGGACATGTTGGAACCCAGCCGTTAAACTAACAGGACATGTTGGAACCCAGCCGTTAAACTAACAGGACATGTTGGAACCCAGCCGTTAAACTAACAGGACATGTTGGAACCCAGCCGTTTAACTAACAGGACATGTTGGAACCCAGCCGTTAAATTAACAGGACATGTTGGAACCCAGCCGTTTAACTAACAGGACATGTTGGAACCCAGCCGTTTAACTAACAGGACATGTTGGAACCCAGCCGTTAAACTAACAGGACATGTTGGAACCCAGCCCTTTAACTAACAGGACATGTTGGAACCCAGCCGTTTAACTAACAGGACATGTTGGAACCCAGCCGTTAAACTAACAGGACATGTTGGAACCCAGCCGTTTAACTAACAGGACATGTTGGAACCCAGCCGTTTAACTAACAGGACATGTTGGAACCCAGCCCTTTAACTAACAGGACATGTTGGAACCCAGCCCTTTAACTAACAGGACATGTTGGAACCCAGCCCGTTAACTAACAGGACATGTTGGAACCCAGCCGTTTAACTAACAGGACATGTTGGAACCCAGCCGTTTAACTAACAGGACATGTTGGAACCCAGCCCTTTAACTAACAGGACATGTTGGAACCCAGCCCTTTAACTAACAGGACATGTTGGAACCCAGCCGTTTAACTAACAGGACATGTTGGAACCCAGCCGTTTAACTAACAGGACATGTTGGAATCCAGCCGTTTAACTAACAGGACATGTTGGAACCCAGCCGTTAAACTAACAGGACATGTTGGAACCCAGCCGTTTAACTAACAGGACATGTTGGAACCCAGCCCTTTAACTAACAGGACATGTTGTAACCCAGCCCTTTAACTAACAGGACATGTTGGAACCCAGCCCTTTAACTAACAGGACATGTTGGAACCCAGCCCGTTAACTAACAGGACATGTTGGAACCCAGCCGTTTAACTAACAGGACATGTTGGAACCCAGCCGTTTAACTAACAGGACATGTTGGAACCCAGCCGTTTAACTAACAGGACATGTTGGAACCCAGCCGTTAAACTAACAGGACATGTTGGAACCCAGCCCTTTAACTAACAGGACATGTTGGAACCCAGCCCTTTAACTAACAGGACATGTTGGAACCCAGCCCTTTAACTAACAGGACATGTTGGAACCCAGCCCTTTAACTAACAGGACATGTTGGAACCCAGCCCTTTAACTAACAGGACATGTTGGAACCCAGCCCTTTAACTAACAGGACATGTTGGAACCCAGCCGTTTAACTAACAGGACATGTTGGAACCCAGCCCTTTAACTAACAGGACATGTTGGAACCCAGCCCTTTAACTAACAGGACATGTTGGAACCCAGCCCTTTAACTAACAGGACATGTTGGAACCCAGCCCTTTAACTAACAGGACATGTTGGAACCCAGCCGTTAAACTAACAGGACATGTTGGAACCCAGCCGTTAAACTAACAGGACATGTTGGAACCCAGCCCTTTAACTAACAGGACATGTTGGAACCCAGCCGTTTAACTAACAGGACCTGTTGGAACCCAGCCGTTTAACTAACAGGACATGTTGGAACCCAGCCGTTAAACTAACAGGACATGTTGGAACCCAGCCGTTTAACTAACAGGACATGTTGGAACCCAGCCCTTTAACTAACAGGACATGTTGTAACCCAGCCCTTTAACTAACAGGACATGTTGGAACCCAGCCCTTTAACTAACAGGACATGTTGGAACCCAGCCCGTTAACTAACAGGACATGTTGGAACCCAGCCGTTTAACTAACAGGACATGTTGGAACCCAGCCGTTTAACTAACAGGACATGTTGGAACCCAGCCGTTTAACTAACAGGACATGTTGGAACCCAGCCGTTAAACTAACAGGACATGTTGGAACCCAGCCCTTTAACTAACAGGACATGTTGGAACCCAGCCCTTTAACTAACAGGACATGTTGGAACCCAGCCCTTTAACTAACAGGACATGTTGGAACCCAGCCCTTTAACTAACAGGACATGT
>NC_143031.1:1105000-1182500 GCF_057628025.1 Oncorhynchus mykiss | reverse complement strand
TGTAATTAAATATATAGGTCATATTAATGAAATTAAATATTTAGGTCATATTAATGTTAGATCCTGTAATGTAATCAACTCATTTCAAAACCTCCATCATTGCATGAAATGTCATGTGTCTGTGTGCCTGCATGCGTGTGAACCTGTCAATGCGTGTGTGTGTGTGATACCTGTGCGACAGTAGGGGTATGCGTTCCAGGCCTTCTCATGGATGTTAAGGGCCGATGCTGGAGCTAGCATTCTGACGAACGATGGAACTTTACTGTAGGAGGGAGAGAGAGGGAATATCTACTGGGTGAAATAACACAGTGTGACATCACAGCAGCAACATGTGACCTGTTGCCACAAGAAAAGGGCAACCAGTGAAGAACAAACACCATTGTAAATACAACCCATATTTATGAAAAGAAGGAAGAGAAAGAGGGAGATGGAGAGAAAGAGGGAGACTGAGGGAGAGAAAGAGGGAGACGGAGAGAGAGAAAGAGGGAGACGGAGAGAGAGAAAGAGGGAGAAAGAGAGAGAGAAAGAGGGAGACAGAGGGAGAGAAAGAGGGAGAAGGAGGGAGAGAAAGAGGGAGACGGAGGGAGAGAAAGAGGGAGAAGGAGGGAGAGAAAGAGGGAGACGGAGGGAGAGAAAGAGGGAGAAGGAGGGAGAGAAAGAGGGAGACGGAGAGAGAGAAAGAGGGAGACGGAGGGAGAGAAAGAGGGAGACGGAGAGAGAGAAAGAGGGAGACGGAGGGAGAGAAAGATGGAGACGGAGGGAGAAAGAGGGAGACGGAGGGAGAGAAAGATGGAGACGGAGGGAGAGAAAGAGGGAGACGGAGGGAGAGAAAGAGGGAGACGGAGAGAGAGAAAGAGGGAGACGGAGAGAGAAAGAGGGAGACGGAGGGAGAGAAAGAGGGAGACGGAGGGAGAGAAAGAGGGAGACGGAGAGAGAGAAAGAGGGAGACGGAGGGAGAGAAAGAGGGAGACGGAGAGAGAGAAAGAGGGAGACGGAGGGAGAGAAAGAGGGAGACAGAGAGAGAGAAAGAGGGAGACGGAGGGAAAGAAAGAGGGAGACGGAGGGAGAGAAAGAGGGAGACGGAGGGAGAGAAAGAGGGAGACGGAGAGAGAGAAAGAGGGAGACGGAGAGAGAAAGAGGGAGACGGAGGGAGAGAAAGAGGGAGACGGAGGGAGAGAAAGAGGGAGACGGAGAGAGAGAAAGAGGGAGACGGAGGGAGAGAAAGAGGGAGACGGAGGGAGAGAAAGAGGGAGACGGAGAGAGAGAAAGAGGGAGACGGAGGGAGAGAAAGATGGAGACGGAGGGAGAGATGGAGGGAGACGGAGGGAGAGAAAGAGGGAGACGGAGAGAGAGAAAGAGGGAGACGGAGGGAGAGAAAGAGGGAGACGGAGGAACAGAGAGGGAGACGGAGGGAGAGAAAGAGGGAGACAGAGGGAGAGAAAGATGGAGACGGAGGGAGAGAAAGAGGGAGACGGAGGGAGAGAAAGAGGGAGACGGAGAGAGAGAAAGAGGGAGACGGAGCGAGAGAAAGAGGGAGACGGAGCGAGAGAAAGAGGGAGACGGAGGGAGAGAAAGAGGGAGACGGAGGAAGAGAAAGAGGGAGACGGAGGGAGAGAAAGAGGGAGACGGAGGGAGAGAAAGAGGGAGACGGAGGGAGAGAAAGAGGGAGACGGAGGAAGAGAAAGAGGGAGACGGAGGGAGAGAAAGAGGGAGACGGAGAGAGAGAAAGAGGGAGACGGAGGGAGAGAAAGAGGGAGACGGAGGGAGAGATGGAGGGAGACGGAGGGAGAGAAAGAGGGAGACGGAGGGAGAGAAAGATGGAGACGGAGGGAGAGATGGAGGGAGACGGAGGGAGAGATGGAGGGAGACGGAGGGAGAGAAAGAGGGAGACGGAGAGAGAGAGAGAGGGAGACGGAGGGAGAGAAAGTGGGAGACGGAGGAACAGAGAGGGAGACGGAGGGAGAGAAAGATGGAGACGGAGGGAGACGGAGGGAGAGAAAGAGGGAGACGGAGGGAGAGAAAGAGGGAGACGGAGGGAGAGAAAGAGGGAGACGGAGGGAGACGGAGGGAGAGAAAGAGGGAGACAGAGGGAGAGAAAGATGGAGACGGAGGGAGAGAAAGAGGGAGACGGAGGGAGAGAAAGAGGGAGACGGAGAGAGAGAAAGAGGGAGACGGAGAGAGAGAAAGAGGAGACGGAGGGAGAGAAAGAGGGAGACGGAGGGAGAGAAAGAGGGAGACGGAGAGAGAGAAAGAGGGAGACGGAGAGAGAGAAAGAGGGAGACGGAGAGAGAGAAAGAGGGAGACGGAGGGAGAGAAAGAGGGAGACGGAGGAAGAGAAAGAGGGAGACGGAGGGAGAGAAAGAGGGAGACGGAGGGAGAGAAAGAGGGAGACGGAGGGAGAGAAAGAGGGAGACGGAGGGAGAGATGGAGGGAGACGGAGGGAGAGAAAGAGGGAGACGGAGAGAGAGAGAGAGGGAGACGGAGGGAGAGAAAGAGGGAGACGGAGGAACAGAGAGGGAGACGGAGGGAGAGAAAGAGGGAGACAGAGGGAGAGAAAGATGGAGACGGAGGGAGAGAAAGAGGGAGACGGAGGGAGAGAAAGAGGGAGACGGAGAAAGAGGGAGACGGAGAGAGAGAAAGAGGGAGACGGAGGGAGAGAAAGAGGGAGACGGAGGAAGAGAAAGAGGGAGACGGAGGGAGAGAAAGAGGGAGACGGAGGGAGAGAAAGAGGGAGACGGAGGGAGAGAAAGAGGGAGACGGAGGAAGAGAAAGAGGGAGACGGAGGGAGAGAAAGAGGGAGACGGAGGAAGAGAAAGAGGGAGACGGAGGGAGAGAAAGAGGGAGACGGAGAGAGAAAGAGGGAGACGGAGGGAGAGAAAGAGGGAGACGGAGAGAGAAAGAGGGAGACGGAGGGAGAGAAAGAGGGAGACGGAGGGAGAGAAAGAGGGAGACGGAGAGAGAGAAAGAGGGAGACGGAGGGAGAGAAAGAGGGAGACGGAGGGAGAGAAAGAGGGAGACGGAGGGAGAGAAAGAGGGAGACGGAGAGAGAGAAAGAGGGAGACGGAGGGAGAGAAAGAGGGAGACGGAGGGAGAGAAAGAGGGAGACGGAGGAAGAGAAAGAGGGAGACGGAGGGAGAGAAAGAGGGAGACGGAGGGAGAGAAAGAGGGAGACGGAGGGAGAGAAAGAGGGAGACGGAGGGAGAGAAAGAGGGAGACGGAGGAAGAGAAAGAGGGAGACGGAGAGAGAGAAAGAGGGAGACGGCGAGAGAGAAAGAGGGAGACTGAGGGAGAGAAAGAGGGAGACGGAGGAAGAGAAAGAGGGAGACGGAGGGAGAGAAAGAGGGAGACGGAGGGAGAGAAAGAGGGAGACGGAGGAAGAGAAAGAGGGAGACGGAGGGAGAGAAAGAGGGAGACGGAGGGAGAGAAAGAGGGAGACGGAGGGAGAGAAAGATGGAGACGGAGGGAGAGAAAGAGGGAGACGGAGGGAGAGAAAGAGGGAGACGGAGAGAGAAAGAGGGAGACGGAGGGAGAGAAAGAGGGAGACGGAGAGAGAGAAAGAGGGAGACGGAGGGAGAGAAAGAGGGAGACGGAGGGAGAGAAAGATGGAGACGGAGGGAGAGAAAGAGGGAGACGGAGGGAGAGAAAGAGGGAGACGGAGGGAGAGAAAGAGGGAGACGGAGGGAGAGAAAGAGGGAGAAGGAGGGAGAGAAAGAGGGAGACGGAGGGAGAGAAAGAGGGAGACGGAGGGAGAGAAAGAGGGAGACGGAGGGAGAGAAAGAGGGAGACGGAGAGAGAAAGACGGAGACGGAGGGAGAGAAAGAGGGAGACGGAGGGAGAGAAAGAGGGAGACGGAGAGAGACTGAGGGAGAGAAAGAGGGAGACGGAGGGAGAGAAAGAGGGAGAAAGAGGGAGACTGAGGGAGAGAAAGAGGGAGACGGAGGGAGAGAAAGAGGGAGAAGGAGGGAGAGAAAGAGGGAGAAGGAGGGAGAGAAAGAGGGAGACGGAGGGAGAGAAAGAGGAGACGGAGGGAGAGAAAGAGGGAGACGGAGGGAGAGAAAGAGGGAGACGGAGAGAGAGAAAGAGGGAGAAGGAGGGAGAGAAAGAGGGAGACGGAGGGAGAGAAAGAGGGAGAAGGAGGGAGAGAAAGAGGGAGACGGAGGGAGAGAAAGAGGGAGACGGAGGGAGAGAAAGAGGGAGACGGAGAGAGAGAAAGAGGGAGACGGAGGGAGAGAAAGAGGGAGACGGAGAGAGAGAAAGAGGGAGACGGAGGGAGAGAAAGAGGGAGACGGAGGGAGAGAAAGAGGGAGACGGAGAGAGAGAAAGAGGGAGACGGAGGGAGAGAAAGATGGAGAAGGAGGGAGAGAAAGAGGGAGACGGAGGGAGAGAAAGAGGGAGACGGAGAGAGAAAGAGGGAGACGGAGAGAGAAAGAGGGAGACGGAGGGAGAGAAAGAGGGAGACGGAGAGAGAGAAAGAGGGAGACGGAGAGAGAGAAAGAGGGAGACGGAGGGAGAGAAAGAGGGAGACGGAGGGAGAGAAAGAGGGAGACGGAGGGAGAGAAAGAGGGAGACGGAGAGAGAGAAAGAGGGAGACGGAGAGAGAGAAAGAGGGAGACAGAGGGAGAGAAAGAGGGAGACGGAGGGAGAGAAAGAGGGAGAAGGAGGGAGAGAAAGAGGGAGACGGAGGGAGAGAAAGAGGGAGACGGAGGGAGAGAAAGAGGGAGACGGAGGGAGAGAAAGAGGGAGACGGAGGGAGAGAAAGAGGGAGACGGAGAGAGAGAAAGAGGGAGACGGAGGGAGAGAAAGAGGGAGACGGAGGGAGAAAGAGGGAGACGGAGGGAGAGAAAGAGGGAGACGGAGGGAGAGAAAGATGGAGACGGAGGGAGAGAAAGAGGGAGACGGAGGGAGAGAAAGAGGGAGACGGAGGGAGAGAAAGAGGGAGACGGAGGGAGAGAAAGAGGGAGAAGGAGGGAGAGAAAGAGGGAGACGGAGGGAGAGAAAGAGGGAGACGGAGGGAGAGAAAGAGGGAGACGGAGGGAGAGAAAGAGGGAGACGGAGAGAGAAAGACGGAGACGGAGGGAGAGAAAGAGGGAGACGGAGGGAGAGAAAGAGGGAGACGGAGAGAGACTGAGGGAGAGAAAGAGGGAGACGGAGGGAGAGAAAGAGGGAGAAAGAGGGAGACTGAGGGAGAGAAAGAGGGAGACGGAGGGAGAGAAAGAGGGAGACGGAGAGAGAGAAAGAGGGAGACGGAGAGAGAGAAAGAGGGAGACAGAGGGAGAGAAAGAGGGAGACGGAGGGAGAGAAAGAGGGAGAAGGAGGGAGAGAAAGAGGGAGACGGAGGGAGAGAAAGAGGGAGACGGAGGGAGAGAAAGAGGGAGACGGAGGGAGAGAAAGAGGGAGACGGAGAGAGAAAGAGGGAGACGGAGGGAGAGAAAGAGGGAGACGGAGAGAGAGAAAGAGGGAGACGGAGGGAGAGAAAGAGGGAGACGGAGGGAGAAAGAGGGAGACGGAGGGAGAGAAAGAGGGAGACGGAGGGAGAGAAAGATGGAGACGGAGGGAGAGAAAGAGGGAGACGGAGGGAGAGAAAGAGGGAGACGGAGGGAGAGAAAGAGGGAGACGGAGGGAGAGAAAGAGGGAGAAGGAGGGAGAGAAAGAGGGAGACGGAGGGAGAGAAAGAGGGAGACGGAGGGAGAGAAAGAGGGAGACGGAGGGAGAGAAAGAGGGAGACGGAGAGAGAAAGACGGAGACGGAGGGAGAGAAAGAGGGAGACGGAGGGAGAGAAAGAGGGAGACGGAGAGAGACTGAGGGAGAGAAAGAGGGAGACGGAGGGAGAGAAAGAGGGAGAAAGAGGGAGACTGAGGGAGAGAAAGAGGGAGACGGAGGGAGAGAAAGAGGGAGAAGGAGGGAGAGAAAGAGGGAGAAGGAGGGAGAGAAAGAGGGAGACGGAGGGAGAGAAAGAGGAGACGGAGGGAGAGAAAGAGGGAGACGGAGGGAGAGAAAGAGGGAGACGGAGAGAGAGAAAGAGGGAGAAGGAGGGAGAGAAAGAGGGAGACGGAGGGAGAGAAAGAGGGAGAAGGAGGGAGAGAAAGAGGGAGACGGAGGGAGAGAAAGAGGGAGACGGAGGGAGAGAAAGAGGGAGACGGAGAGAGAGAAAGAGGGAGACGGAGGGAGAGAAAGAGGGAGACGGAGGGAGAGAAAGAGGGAGACGGAGGGAGAGAAAGAGGGAGAAGGAGGGAGAGAAAGAGGGAGAAGGAGGGAGAGAAAGAGGGAGACGGAGGGAGAGAAAGAGGAGACGGAGGGAGAGAAAGAGGGAGACGGAGGGAGAGAAAGAGGGAGACGGAGAGAGAGAAAGAGGGAGAAGGAGGGAGAGAAAGAGGGAGACGGAGGGAGAGAAAGAGGGAGAAGGAGGGAGAGAAAGAGGGAGACGGAGGGAGAGAAAGAGGGAGACGGAGAGAGAGAAAGAGGGAGACGGAGGGAGAGAAAGAGGGAGACGGAGGGAGAGAAAGAGGGAGACGGAGGGAGAGAAAGAGGGAGACGGAGGGAGAGAAAGAGGGAGACGGAGAGAGACTGAGGGAGAGAAAGAGGGAGAGAAAGAGGGAGACGGAGAGAGAGAAAGAGGGAGACGGAGGGAGAGAAAGAGGGAGACGGAGGGAGAAAGAGGGAGACGGAGGGAGAGAAAGAGGGAGACGGAGGGAGAGAAAGATGGAGACGGAGGGAGAGAAAGAGGGAGACGGAGGGAGAGAAAGAGGGAGACGGAGGGAGAGAAAGAGGGAGACGGAGGGAGAGAAAGAGGGAGAAGGAGGGAGAGAAAGAGGGAGACGGAGGGAGAGAAAGAGGGAGACGGAGGGAGAGAAAGAGGGAGACGGAGGGAGAGAAAGAGGGAGACGGAGAGAGAAAGACGGAGACGGAGGGAGAGAAAGAGGGAGACGGAGGGAGAGAAAGAGGGAGACGGAGAGAGACTGAGGGAGAGAAAGAGGGAGACGGAGGGAGAGAAAGAGGGAGAAAGAGGGAGACTGAGGGAGAGAAAGAGGGAGACGGAGGGAGAGAAAGAGGGAGAAGGAGGGAGAGAAAGAGGGAGAAGGAGGGAGAGAAAGAGGGAGACGGAGGGAGAGAAAGAGGGAGACGGAGGGAGAGAAAGAGGGAGACGGAGAGAGAGAAAGAGGGAGACGGAGGGAGAGAAAGAGGGAGACGGAGGGAGAGAAAGAGGGAGACGGAGGGAGAGAAAGAGGGAGACGGAGGGAGAGAAAGAGGGAGACGGAGAGAGAAAGAGGGAGACGGAGGGAGAGAAAGAGGGAGACGGAGAGAGAGAAAGAGGGAGACGGAGGGAGAGAAAGAGGGAGACGGAGGGAGAAAGAGGGAGACGGAGGGAGAGAAAGAGGGAGACGGAGGGAGAGAAAGATGGAGACGGAGGGAGAGAAAGAGGGAGACGGAGGGAGAGAAAGAGGGAGACGGAGGGAGAGAAAGAGGGAGACGGAGGGAGAGAAAGAGGGAGAAGGAGGGAGAGAAAGAGGGAGACGGAGGGAGAGAAAGAGGGAGACGGAGGGAGAGAAAGAGGGAGACGGAGGGAGAGAAAGAGGGAGACGGAGAGAGAAAGAGGGAGACGGAGGGAGAGAAAGAGGGAGACGGAGGGAGAGAAAGAGGGAGACGGAGAGAGACTGAGGGAGAGAAAGAGGGAGACGGAGGGAGAGAAAGAGGGAGAAAGAGGGAGACTGAGGGAGAGAAAGAGGGAGACGGAGGGAGAGAAAGAGGGAGACGGAGAGAGAAAGAGGGAGACGGAGAGAGAAAGAGGGAGACGGAGGGAGAGAAAGAGGGAGACGGAGAGAGAAAGAGGGAGACGGAGGGAGAGAAAGAGGGAGACGGAGAGAGAGAAAGAGGGAGACGGAGGGAGAGAAAGAGGGAGACGGAGGGAGAAAGAGGGAGACGGAGGGAGAGAAAGAGGGAGACGGAGGGAGAGAAAGATGGAGACGGAGGGAGAGAAAGAGGGAGACGGAGGGAGAGAAAGAGGGAGACGGAGGGAGAGAAAGAGGGAGACGGAGGGAGAGAAAGAGGGAGAAGGAGGGAGAGAAAGAGGGAGACGGAGGGAGAGAAAGAGGGAGACGGAGGGAGAGAAAGAGGGAGACGGAGGGAGAGAAAGAGGGAGACGGAGAGAGAAAGACGGAGACGGAGGGAGAGAAAGAGGGAGACGGAGGGAGAGAAAGAGGGAGACGGAGAGAGACTGAGGGAGAGAAAGAGGGAGACGGAGGGAGAGAAAGAGGGAGAAAGAGGGAGACTGAGGGAGAGAAAGAGGGAGACGGAGGGAGAGAAAGAGGGAGAAGGAGGGAGAGAAAGAGGGAGAAGGAGGGAGAGAAAGAGGGAGACGGAGGGAGAGAAAGAGGAGACGGAGGGAGAGAAAGAGGGAGACGGAGGGAGAGAAAGAGGGAGACGGAGAGAGAGAAAGAGGGAGAAGGAGGGAGAGAAAGAGGGAGACGGAGGGAGAGAAAGAGGGAGAAGGAGGGAGAGAAAGAGGGAGACGGAGGGAGAGAAAGAGGGAGACGGAGGGAGAGAAAGAGGGAGACGGAGAGAGAGAAAGAGGGAGACGGAGGGAGAGAAAGAGGGAGACGGAGGGAGAGAAAGAGGGAGACGGAGGGAGAGAAAGAGGGAGACGGAGGGAGAGAAAGAGGGAGACGGAGAGAGAAAGAGGGAGGCGGAGGGAGAGAAAGAGGGAGACGGAGAGAGAGAAAGAGGGAGACGGAGGGAGAGAAAGAGGGAGACGGAGGGAGAAAGAGGGAGACGGAGGGAGAGAAAGAGGGAGACGGAGGGAGAGAAAGATGGAGACGGAGGGAGAGAAAGAGGGAGACGGAGGGAGAGAAAGAGGGAGACGGAGGGAGAGAAAGAGGGAGACGGAGGGAGAGAAAGAGGGAGAAGGAGGGAGAGAAAGAGGGAGACGGAGGGAGAGAAAGAGGGAGACGGAGGGAGAGAAAGAGGGAGACGGAGGGAGAGAAAGAGGGAGACGGAGAGAGAAAGACGGAGACGGAGGGAGAGAAAGAGGGAGACGGAGGGAGAGAAAGAGGGAGACGGAGAGAGACTGAGGGAGAGAAAGAGGGAGACGGAGGGAGAGAAAGAGGGAGAAAGAGGGAGACTGAGGGAGAGAAAGAGGGAGACGGAGGGAGAGAAAGAGGGAGAAGGAGGGAGAGAAAGAGGGAGAAGGAGAGAGAGAAAGAGGGAGACGGAGGGAGAGAAAGAGGGAGACGGAGGGAGAGAAAGAGGGAGACGGAGAGAGAGAAAGAGGGAGACGGAGGGAGAGAAAGAGGGAGACGGAGGGAGAGAAAGAGGGAGACGGAGGGAGAGAAAGAGGGAGACGGAGGGAGAGAAAGAGGGAGACGGAGAGAGAAAGAGGGAGACGGAGGGAGAGAAAGAGGGAGACGGAGAGAGAGAAAGAGGGAGACGGAGGGAGAGAAAGAGGGAGACGGAGGGAGAAAGAGGGAGACGGAGGGAGAGAAAGAGGGAGACGGAGGGAGAGAAAGATGGAGACGGAGGGAGAGAAAGAGGGAGACGGAGGGAGAGAAAGAGGGAGACGGAGGGAGAGAAAGAGGGAGACGGAGGGAGAGAAAGAGGGAGAAGGAGGGAGAGAAAGAGGGAGACGGAGGGCGAGAAAGAGGGAGACGGAGGGAGAGAAAGAGGGAGACGGAGGGAGAGAAAGAGGGAGACGGAGAGAGAAAGAGGGAGACGGAGGGAGAGAAAGAGGGAGACGGAGGGAGAGAAAGAGGGAGACGGAGAGAGACTGAGGGAGAGAAAGAGGGAGACGGAGGGAGAGAAAGAGGGAGAAAGAGGGAGACTGAGGGAGAGAAAGAGGGAGAAGGAGGGAGAGAAAGAGGGAGACGGAGGGAGAGAAAGAGGAGACGGAGGGAGAGAAAGAGGGAGACGGAGGGAGAGAAAGAGGGAGACGGAGAGAGAAAGAGGGAGAAGGAGGGAGAGAAAGAGGGAGACGGAGGGAGAGAAAGAGGGAGAAGGAGGGAGAGAAAGAGGGAGACGGAGGGAGAGAAAGAGGGAGACGGAGGGAGAGAAAGAGGGAGACGGAGAGAGAGAAAGAGGGAGACGGAGGGAGAGAAAGAGGGAGACGGAGAGAGAGAAAGAGGGAGACGGAGGGAGAGAAAGAGGGAGACGGAGGGAGAGAAAGAGGGAGACGGAGAGAGAGAAAGAGGGAGACGGAGGGAGAGAAAGATGGAGACGGAGGGAGAGAAAGAGGGAGACGGAGGGAGAGAAAGAGGGAGACGGAGAGAGAGAAAGAGGGAGACGGAGAGAGAAAGAGGGAGACGGAGAGAGAGAAAGAGGGAGACGGAGAGAGAGAAAGAGGGAGACGGAGAGAGAGAAAGAGGGAGACGGAGGGAGAGAAAGAGGGAGACGGAGGGAGAGAAAGAGGGAGACGGAGGGAGAGAAAGAGGGAGACGGAGAGAGAGAAAGAGGGAGACGGAGAGAGAGAAAGAGGGAGACAGAGGGAGAGAAAGAGGGAGACGGAGGGAGAGAAAGAGGGAGAAGGAGGGAGAGAAAGAGGGAGACGGAGGGAGAGAAAGAGGGAGACGGAGAGAGAGAAAGAGGGAGAAGGAGGGAGAGAAAGAGGGAGACGGAGGGAGAGAAAGAGGGAGACGGAGGGAGAGAAAGAGGGAGACGGAGAGAGAGAAAGAGGGAGAAGGAGGGAGAGAAAGAGGGAGACGGAGGGAGAGAAAGAGGGAGAAGGAGGGAGAGAAAGAGGGAGACGGAGGGAGAGAAAGAGGGAGACGGAGGGAGAGAAAGAGGGAGACGGAGAGAGAGAAAGAGGGAGACGGAGGGAGAAAGAGGGAGACGGAGGGAGAGAAAGAGGGAGACGGAGGGAGAGAAAGATGGAGACGGAGGGAGAGAAAGAGGGAGACGGAGGGAGAGAAAGAGGGAGACGGAGGGAGAGAAAGAGGGAGACGGAGGGAGAGAAAGAGGGAGAAGGAGGGAGAGAAAGAGGGAGACGGAGGGAGAGAAAGAGGGAGACGGAGGGAGAGAAAGAGGGAGACGGAGGGAGAGAAAGAGGGAGACGGAGAGAGAAAGACGGAGACGGAGGGAGAGAAAGAGGGAGACGGAGAGAGACTGAGGGAGAGAAAGAGGGAGACGGAGGGAGAGAAAGAGGGAGAAAGAGGGAGACTGAGGGAGAGAAAGAGGGAGACGGAGGGAGAGAAAGAGGGAGAAGGAGGGAGAGAAAGAGGGAGAAGGAGGGAGAGAAAGAGGGAGACGGAGGGAGAGAAAGAGGAGACGGAGGGAGAGAAAGAGGGAGACGGAGGGAGAGAAAGAGGGAGACGGAGAGAGAGAAAGAGGGAGAAGGAGGGAGAGAAAGAGGGAGACGGAGGGAGAGAAAGAGGGAGAAGGAGGGAGAGAAAGAGGGAGACGGAGGGAGAGAAAGAGGGAGACGGAGGGAGAGAAAGAGGGAGACGGAGAGAGAGAAAGAGGGAGACGGAGGGAGAGAAAGAGGGAGACGGAGGGAGAGAAAGAGGGAGACGGAGGGAGAGAAAGAGGGAGACGGAGGGAGAGAAAGAGGGAGACGGAGAGAGAAAGAGGGAGGCGGAGGGAGAGAAAGAGGGAGACGGAGAGAGAGAAAGAGGGAGACGGAGGGAGAGAAAGAGGGAGACGGAGGGAGAAAGAGGGAGACGGAGGGAGAGAAAGAGGGAGACGGAGGGAGAGAAAGATGGAGACGGAGGGAGAGAAAGAGGGAGACGGAGGGAGAGAAAGAGGGAGACGGAGGGAGAGAAAGAGGGAGACGGAGGGAGAGAAAGAGGGAGAAGGAGGGAGAGAAAGAGGGAGACGGAGGGAGAGAAAGAGGGAGACGGAGGGAGAGAAAGAGGGAGACGGAGGGAGAGAAAGAGGGAGACGGAGAGAGAAAGACGGAGACGGAGGGAGAGAAAGAGGGAGACGGAGGGAGAGAAAGAGGGAGACGGAGAGAGACTGAGGGAGAGAAAGAGGGAGACGGAGGGAGAGAAAGAGGGAGAAAGAGGGAGACTGAGGGAGAGAAAGAGGGAGACGGAGGGAGAGAAAGAGGGAGAAGGAGGGAGAGAAAGAGGGAGAAGGAGGGAGAGAAAGAGGGAGACGGAGGGAGAGAAAGAGGGAGACGGAGGGAGAGAAAGAGGGAGACGGAGAGAGAGAAAGAGGGAGACGGAGGGAGAGAAAGAGGGAGACGGAGGGAGAGAAAGAGGGAGACGGAGGGAGAGAAAGAGGGAGACGGAGGGAGAGAAAGAGGGAGACGGAGAGAGAAAGAGGGAGACGGAGGGAGAGAAAGAGGGAGACGGAGAGAGAGAAAGAGGGAGACGGAGGGAGAGAAAGAGGGAGACGGAGGGAGAAAGAGGGAGACGGAGGGAGAGAAAGAGGGAGACGGAGGGAGAGAAAGATGGAGACGGAGGGAGAGAAAGAGGGAGACGGAGGGAGAGAAAGAGGGAGACGGAGGGAGAGAAAGAGGGAGACGGAGGGAGAGAAAGAGGGAGAAGGAGGGAGAGAAAGAGGGAGACGGAGGGCGAGAAAGAGGGAGACGGAGGGAGAGAAAGAGGGAGACGGAGGGAGAGAAAGAGGGAGACGGAGAGAGAAAGAGGGAGACGGAGGGAGAGAAAGAGGGAGACGGAGGGAGAGAAAGAGGGAGACGGAGAGAGACTGAGGGAGAGAAAGAGGGAGACGGAGGGAGAGAAAGAGGGAGAAAGAGGGAGACTGAGGGAGAGAAAGAGGGAGAAGGAGGGAGAGAAAGAGGGAGACGGAGGGAGAGAAAGAGGAGACGGAGGGAGAGAAAGAGGGAGACGGAGGGAGAGAAAGAGGGAGACGGAGAGAGAAAGAGGGAGAAGGAGGGAGAGAAAGAGGGAGACGGAGGGAGAGAAAGAGGGAGAAGGAGGGAGAGAAAGAGGGAGACGGAGGGAGAGAAAGAGGGAGACGGAGGGAGAGAAAGAGGGAGACGGAGAGAGAGAAAGAGGGAGACGGAGGGAGAGAAAGAGGGAGACGGAGAGAGAGAAAGAGGGAGACGGAGGGAGAGAAAGAGGGAGACGGAGGGAGAGAAAGAGGGAGACGGAGAGAGAGAAAGAGGGAGACGGAGGGAGAGAAAGATGGAGACGGAGGGAGAGAAAGAGGGAGACGGAGGGAGAGAAAGAGGGAGACGGAGAGAGAGAAAGAGGGAGACGGAGAGAGAAAGAGGGAGACGGAGAGAGAGAAAGAGGGAGACGGAGAGAGAGAAAGAGGGAGACGGAGAGAGAGAAAGAGGGAGACGGAGGGAGAGAAAGAGGGAGACGGAGGGAGAGAAAGAGGGAGACGGAGGGAGAGAAAGAGGGAGACGGAGAGAGAGAAAGAGGGAGACGGAGAGAGAGAAAGAGGGAGACAGAGGGAGAGAAAGAGGGAGACGGAGGGAGAGAAAGAGGGAGAAGGAGGGAGAGAAAGAGGGAGACGGAGGGAGAGAAAGAGGGAGACGGAGAGAGAGAAAGAGGGAGAAGGAGGGAGAGAAAGAGGGAGACGGAGGGAGAGAAAGAGGGAGACGGAGGGAGAGAAAGAGGGAGACGGAGAGAGAGAAAGAGGGAGAAGGAGGGAGAGAAAGAGGGAGACGGAGGGAGAGAAAGAGGGAGAAGGAGGGAGAGAAAGAGGGAGACGGAGGGAGAGAAAGAGGGAGACGGAGGGAGAGAAAGAGGGAGACGGAGAGAGAGAAAGAGGGAGAAGGAGGGAGAGAAAGAGGGAGACGGAGGGAGAGAAAGAGGGAGACGGAGGGAGAGAAAGAGGGAGACGGAGGGAGAGAAAGAGGGAGACGGAGGGAGAGAAAGAGGGAGAAAGAGGGAGACTGAGGGAGAGAAAGAGGGAGACGGAGGGAGAGAAAGAGGGAGAAAGAGGGAGACTGAGGGAGAGAAAGAGGGAGACGGAGGGAGAGAAAGAGGGAGAAGGAGGGAGAGAAAGAGGGAGAAGGAGGGAGAGAAAGAGGGAGACGGAGGGAGAGAAAGAGGAGACGGAGGGAGAGAAAGAGGGAGACGGAGGGAGAGAAAGAGGGAGAAGGAGGGAGAGAAAGAGGGAGAAGGAGGGAGAGAAAGAGGGAGACGGAGGGAGAGAAAGAGGAGACGGAGGGAGAGAAAGAGGGAGACGGAGGGAGAGAAAGAGGGAGACGGAGGGAGAGAAAGAGGGAGACGGAGGGAGAAAGAAGGAGACGGAGGGAGAGAAAGAGGGAGACGGAGAGAGAAAGAAGGAGACGGAGGGAGAGAAAGAGGGAGACGGAGGGAGAGAAAGAGGGAGACGGAGGGAGAGATGGAGGGAGACGGAGGGAGAGATGGAGGGAGACGGAGGGAGAGAAAGAGGGAGACGGAGGGAGAGATGGAGGGAGACGGAGGGAGAGATGGAGGGAGACGGAGGGAGAGAAAGATGTGAGACAGAGTTATATTTTATAACAGCACAGATGTCTTAACAAAAATCAGTGTGTTGCTGGTGTTGAAACCTGTGTGTGTGTGTGTGTGTGTGTGTGTGTGTGTGTGTGTATTCGGAAAGAATTCAGACCCCTTAACTTTTCCCACATTTTATTACGTTACAGTCTTATTCTAAAATGGATAAATGTTTTTCCTTATCAATCTGCACACAATACCTCATAATTATATGTATATATTTACATAAAAAACAAAAACAGAAATACCTTATTTACATAAGTATTCAGACCCTTTGCAACGAGACTTGAAATTGAGCTCAGGTGCATCCTGTTTCCATTGATCATCCTTGAGATGTTTCTACAATTCAATTAATCGGACCTACAGTTGACAGTGCTTGTCAGAGAAAAAAAACAAGCCATGAGGTTGTAGAGTTTCGAGACTGGATTTTGTCGAGGCACAGACCTGGGGAAGGCTACCAAAAACCTTCTGCAGCATTGAAGGTCCCCAAGAACATAATGGCCTCCATTATTCTTAAATGGAATAAGATTGGAAAACCACCAAGACTCTTCCTAGAGCTGGCTGCCCAGCCAAACTGAGCAATAAGGGGAGAAGGGTCTTGGTCGAGGAGATGTTCAAGAACCCAAAGGTCACTCTGACAGAGCTCCAGAGCTCCTCGGTGGAGATGGGAGCACCTTCCAGAAGGACAACCATCTCTGCAGCATCCACCAATCAGGCCTTTATGATAGAGTGGCCAAACATAAGCCACTCCTCAGCAAAAGGCACCTAAAGGACTCTCTTGTGGAAAATTACAACATTAGTTATGCTCAGCCTAGTAGTCAGAGCGCTGAGCCAGTGTGTTATCTCGTAGAGCTACGATCAGTTTGGGTGCGACCGCAGTGACACATGCAGTGGTTTTACTATCTGCAGGAAGGAACACGTGAACTGTGACAAAACGCAGGTATACGGTTCAGCCCTCGTGTTATCTCAATCTGCACAGACAAACCAAACGCCTTCTTCACTATGTTCCGCCCCTTTTTCCACACATCTACTAAACTGAAGACAAAGAGGTTGGACTTTCTATAAAAGCGGAACTGTGTTCGTTGGGCTATTTGATTGCTCCATTTTTGCAAATCTTATAATAAAATTGTTGTTTGAATAATCTACAGTTCCTCTCCTTTTGATTTGAATTTCCACTACAACTCTGACCATGAGAAACAAGATTATCTGGTCTGATTGATCTCTTGGGCCTGGATGCCAAGCATCACTTCTGGAGGAAACCTGGCACCATCACTACGGTGAATCATGGCGGTGGCAGCATCATGCTGTGGGGAAGTTTTTTCAGTGGCAGGGACTGGGAGACTCAGGAGTCAGGATCAAGGCAAAGATGAACAGAGCAAAGTACAGGGAGATCCTTGATGAAAACTTGCTCCAGTGCGCTCAGGACCTCAGGCTGGGGCGAAGGTTTACCTTACCTTCCAACAGGACAATGACCCTAAACACACAGCCAAGACAACGCAGGAGTGGCTTCGGGCCAAGACTCTGAATGTCCTTGAGTGGCCCTGCCAGAGCCCAGACTTGAACCCAATCGAACATCTCTGGAGAGACCTGAAAATAGCAGTGCAGCAACGCTCCCCATTCAAACTGACAGAGCCTGAGAGGATCTGCTGAGAAGAATGGGAGAAACTCCCCAAATACAGGTATGTCAAGCTTGTAGCGTCAAACCCAAGAAGACTTGGGAGGCTGTAATCGCTGCCAAAGGTGTTTCAACAGACTACTAAAGGGTAAATAAAGGGTCTGAATATTTACCTTAATGGGATATTTCATTTTTTTTAATATAAATTAGCAAAGAAATCTAAACATGTTTTTGCTTTGTCATTATGGGGTATTGTGATGTCATTATGGGGTATTGTGATGTCATTATGGGGTATTGTTTGTAGATTGTTGAGGAATAAATAAAATGTTATCCACTTTAGAATAAGGCTGTAACGTAACAAAATGAGGAAAAAGTCAAGGGGTCTGAATACTTTCTAAATGCTATGTGGGGATCTAAAATCCCCCAAAGTCCCCACAACGACAGTAAAACAAGGAAAATTCTCCCTCTTGGGGACATTTCCCACGTCCCCATGAGGACAAAGTCTATTTAAAGCTTAGGGGTTAGGTTTAGGGATAAAATGAAGGTTAGAATTAGGGTTAGGGGTTAGTGGTTAGGTTTAGGTTTAGAGTTAGGTTTAGAGTTAGGTTTAGAGTTAAGTTTAGAGTTAGGTTTAGAGTTAGGTTTAGAGTTAGAATGGAATTAAAATGGAATGGAATAAAAATGTTAACCCCCACAAGATGAAGAAGATAATGTGTGTGTGTGTGTGTGTGTGTGTGTGTGTGTGTGTGTGTGTGTGTGTGTGTGTGTGTGTGTGTGTGTGTACCTCTGCAGGTGGTATATCTTGTGTGTGTACTGTCCCGTCTCCCCGTCCTTCTCGTATGGTTCATTCTTCAACACCTCCACTCCCTCTCCTCCTCCTGTCTCGTTCTTACTGGCCTCTGCTACTGAGTACAGCTGCCCCACCTGGTACTGAAGGGGGGGGGGGGCATGCCGTCACACAGCAGCAACACACTCTCTTATCTAATACCACCACACAGCAGCAACTCCCCTAAGCAGCACAAGTAGGAAATCCCCTCAGACTAAGTGTTTAAATGGACCACTAGACCTAGTGAAAGACATATCCATAGGTTGCTGGACCTCTCTACCCAGAATTCCCTGCTGTATGAAAGGACCCAGGAATAGTAAAGGCTGCTGGGTAAAAATAGAACCTGACTGTGTGACTGGTTGGGTATCTTGTTGTGTTTGCAGGGTTGAGCTGCGAATAGAAATGCTATAGATGGAAGGAATGCAGTTTGGAAACCTACCAAAAAACAATTAGGCAACAACAAATTCAATCCCTTATAGACAATTTCCAGGGAAAAACATTCCACTGCAATAGTGAAGGTGTAAACTTGGCAGTAGAAAATCTTAACAGTATATTTGACCTCTCAGCTCCCCTTTCAAATCTAAAAATCTCAAATGGAAAACTGAAGAAAATGAACAACAATGACAAATGGTTTGATGAAGAATGCAAAAATCTAAGAAAGATATTGAGAAACCTGTCCAACCAAAACATAGAGACCCGGAAAACCTGAGTCTTCACTATGGTGAATCACTAAAACAATACAGAAATACACTACGGAAAAAGAAGAAACAGCACGTCAGAAATCAACTTAATGTAATTGAAGAATCCATAGACTCTAACCATTTCTGGGAAAATTGGAAAACACTAAACAAACAACAACACGAATAATTATCTATCCAAAATGGAGATGTATAGGTAAACCACTTCTCCAATCATTTTGGCTCTATAACAAAGAATAAAGAGCAAAAACATATACATGATCAAATACAAATCTTAGAATCAACTATTAAAGACTACCAGAACCCACTGGATTCTCCAATTACCTTGAATGAGTTACAGGACAAAATGTACTGAGCAAATTTCAAATTGGCTTTTTACCAAATTACCGTACAACAGACCATGTATTCACCCTACACACCCTAATTGACAACCAAACAAACCAAGGCAAAGGCAAAGTCTTCTCATGCTTTGTTGATTTCAAAAAAGCCTTTGACTCAATTTGGCATGAGGGTCTGCTATACAAACTGTGGTGTTGGGGGTAAAACATACGACATTATAAAATCCATCTATACAAACAACAAGCGTGCGGTTAAAACTGGCAAAAACACACACATTTCTTCACACAGGGTTGTGGAGTGAGACAGGGATGCTGCTTGAGCCCCACCCTCTTCCACATATACATTAACGAATTGGCGCGGGCACTAGAAAAGTCTGCAGCACCCGGCCTCCCCCTGCTAGAATCCAAAGTCAAATGTCTACTGTTTGCTGATGAACTGGTGCTTCTGTCACCAACCAAGGAGGGCCTACAGCAGCACCTAGATCTTCTGCACAGATTCTGCCAGACTGGGCCCTGACAGTAAATCTCAGTAAGACCAAAATAATGGTGTTCCAAAAAAGGTCAAGTCGCCAGGACCACAAATACAAATTTCATCTAGACACTGTTGCCCTAGAGCACACAAAAACTATTCATACCTCGGCCTAAACATCAGCGCCACAGGTATTTTCCACAAAGCTGTGAACGATCTGAGAGACATGGCAAGAAGAAGATTCTATGCCATCAAAAGGAACATACATTTCAACATACCAATTAGGATCTGGCTAAAAATACTTGAATCAGTCATAGAGCCCATTGTCCTTTATGGTTGTGAGGTCTGGGGTCCGCTCACCAACCAAGACTTCACAAAATGGGACAAACACCAAATTGAGACTCTGCATGCAGAATTCTGCTAAAATATCCTCTGTGTACAACGTAGAACACCAAATAATGCATGCAGAGCAGAATTAGGCACTAATTATCAAAATCCAGAAAAGAGCCATTAAATTCTACAACCAGCTAAAAGGAAGTGATTCCCAAACCTTCCATAACAAAGCCATCACCTACAGAGAGATGAACCTGGAGAAGAGTCCCCTAAGCAAGCTGGTCCTGGGGCTGTTCACAAACACAAACACACCCCACCCCAGGACAGCAGCACAATTAGACCCAACCAAATCATGAGACATCAAAAAGATAATTACTTGACACACTGGAAAGAATTAACAAAAAAACAGAGCAAACTAGAATTAGTTCAACAGAGAGTACACAGTGGCAGAATACCTGACCACTGTCACTGACCCAAACTTAAGGAAAGCTTTGACTATGTACAGACTCAGTGAGCATAGCCTTGCTATTGAGAAAGGCCGCCGTAGACAGACATGGCTCTCAAGAGAAGACAGACTATGTGCTCACTGCCCACAAAATGAGGTGGAAACTGAGCTGCACTTCCTAACCTCCTGCCCAATGTATGACCATATTAGAGATACATATTTCCCTCAGATTACACAGATCCTCAAAGAATTTGAAAACAAATCCAATTTTGATAAACTCCCATATCTACTGGGTGAAATTCCACAGTGTGCCATCACAGCAGCAAGATTTGAGACCTGTTGCCACGAGAAAATAAGAAAACAACCGATATTTATGCTTATTTATTTTCCCTTGTGTACTTTAACCATTTGTACATTGTTATAACACTGTATATATATAATATGACATTTGTAATGTCTTTATTGTTCTGAAACTTCTGTATGTGTAATGTTTACTGTTAATTTTTTTATTTATTTCACTTTTGTATATTATCTACCTCACCTGCTTTGGCAATGTTAACACATGTTTCCTATGCCAATAAAACCCCTTGAATTGAATTGAATTGAGAGAGAGAGAGAGAGAGAGACAGAGAGAGAGAGAGACAGAGAGAGAGAGAGAGAGACGGAGAGAGAGAGAGAGAGAGAGAGCGAGAGCTAACTGTACTACTGATTGGTGTTTGTGTGTGTACGTGTGTGTGCGCGCGTCAGGAAGTCATGGTGGCTCCTGTCATTGGCTGCCTGCAGCATTGATTGTTTCTCATTGGGATGCTGGAATCTTTGATTTGTTTAACCCCGCCCATTTCCTCTTGTATAAAGCTTAATCATTGAAGGTAGAGACGGATCCTTTGATCAAATGCTAAGCTTTTTACAGGACACACACAAGTACTAAAACAGAACTCACCTCTTCCACTGATATGGGCAGAATAACTCGACTGGAAGAGAGAGGGGGGTAGAGAGTGAGAGGATGGGGTAGAGTGAGAGAGAGAGAGAGAGAGAGAGAGAGAGAGAGGCAATGTTAACACGTTTCCCATGCCAATAAAGCCCCTTGAATTAAATTGAATTGAATTGAGAGAGAAAGAGAGAGAGAGAGAGAGTGGGGGGGGTTAGAGTGAGAGAGACAGAGCGAGAGAGAGAGAGAGAGAGAGAGAGAGAGAGAGAGAGAGAGAGTGGGGGGTTAGAGTGAGAGAGAGAGAGAGTGGGGGGGTAGAGAGAGAGAGACAGAGCGAGAGAGAGAGAGGGGGGGGTTAGAGTGAGAGAGAGAGAGAGAGAGAGAGAGAGTGGGGGAAGAGAGAGAGAGACAGAGCGAGAGAGAGAGAGAGAGAGAGAGAGAGAGAGAGAGTGGGGGGTTAGAGTGAGAGAGAGAGAGAGAGAGAGAGAGTGGGGGGTAGAGAGAGAGAGACAGAGAGAGAGAGAGAGAGAGAGAGAGAGAGAGAGAGAGAGAGTGGGGGGTTAGAGTGAGAGAGAGAGAGAGAGAGAGAGAGAGTGGGGGGTAGAGAGAGAGAGACAGAGAGAGAGAGAGAGAGAGAGAGAGAGAGAGAGAGAGGGGGGGGGGGTAGAGTGAGAGACAGAAATCTCCAGACAGAAATCATTACATTTCAGGCGCAGGGTAAAGTGCTTCTTTGTGGAGATTTCAATGCAAGAACAGGTTCTGAGCCTGACTACACTGATGAGGGAGGTAAACCACCACATATTTGGACACCCCTCCTTGTACAGTAGCCCTATTATAAATAATAGAAACAGTCCTGACCAAATACTGAACAAGAATGGAAAGGGGTTAGTACATCTCTGTCGAGCCTTAGGCCTGTACATGCTTAATGGTAGAATCAGAGGGGACTCTTTAGGTCAGTTTACTTACTGCTCAGCTCTTGGGACAAGTGTAGTCAATTATGCCATCACTAATATTGACCCCTCCTCCATTAGTGCATTCACTGTCAGACCACAGACCCCATTGTCAGATCACAGTCAGATCAACGTGTTTCTGAAGAAATTAACCGGCAATATTCATTAAAAAAAACAGCCCAATAAACTCTACAACATAAACCAATCGTACAGATGGGCTCCAAACAGTGCAGAGAGATTCATGGAAACATTGAACTCAAATGAAATGATGAACTCTATACAGTTTTTCAATAACTCACAATACCAAAACAATAAAGATGGTGTCAATTCAGCTCCTAGAAACATCAACTGCATATTCCATCAAAAGCAAAGTAGCGTCAAGAGAAGAGAAAACCAAAGCAATGCAACATCAGAAGCAAACATCTAAATGTTTCTGACAAATGGTTTGATAATGAATGTAAAACAATTACAAAACACCTAAGACAAATGTCAAACAAAAAACATAAGCAGCAAAACAACCCAGAGCTACGATATGAATACTTTGAAACTCTGAAACAGTATAAACAAACACTGAAAGAAAATAAAGAAATTGAATTATACCAACAAGACACTTGATGAAATTGAAAACGCAATTGACCAAAATCAGTTCTGGGACATGTGAAACAATTTAAGCACAACAAAGCCACAAGAATTAGCCATACAAGATGTAGGAATTTGGAAAACTTATTTTGATAATCTATACAAAATCATCCCACAAAAAGACTTACAACAGAACCAATTAGAAATTAAAGAAAAATTGAACATCCTTGAATCAGTCATTAAAAACAACCAAAATCCTTTAGATTACCCAATAACCCAACAATAACTAAATGAAAAGCTAAAATCTATTAAATCAAAAAAGGCTTGTGGTCTAGACAACATCAGAAATGAAATGCTGAAAAACAGCACACCTGAGTTGCAAAATGCTGTGCTTAAATTGTTCAACATGGTTTTAACTTCTGGCTGCTTCCCTGATGTCTGGAACCAGGGGCTCATCTCCCCTATCCACAAAAGTGGAGACAAATCAGACCCCAATAATTACAGGGGAATTTGCGTAAACAGTAACTTGGGAAAGATTTTCTGTAGCATTTTGAATTCAGACCTTTCTTCAAGAAAAAAATGTAATAAGTAAATGTCAAATTGGCTTTCTCCCTAACCATCGCACTACTGACCATATATACACCTTACACACACTAATTAATAAACACGTCCACCAAAAAAAGAGGGCAAAATCTTTGCTTGGTTTATTGACTTTAAAAAAGCATTTTATTTGATTTGGCACAAAGGGCTATTCTACAAAATTCTACAAAGTGGGCTTGGTGGTAAGGTATATGACTTAATAAAATGTATGTACACTGAAAACAAGTGTGCAATAAAAATCAAAAACCAAAGAACAGATTTTTTTTCACAATGTCAAGGTGTGAGACAAGGCTGCAGTTTGAGTCCAAATCTTTTCAACATGTATATCAATGAATTAGCAGACATGTTGGACCAATCTCCAGCCCCAGGACTCACACTATTTGACACAGAGGTGAAATACAGTGCCTTGCGAAAGTATTCGGCCCCCTTGAACTTTGCGACCTTTTGCCACATTTCAGGCTTCAAACATAAAGATATAAAACTTTTTTTGTGAAGAATCTACAACAAGTGGGACACAATCATGAAGTGGAACGACATTTATTGGATATTTCAAACTTCTTTAACAATTCAAAAACTGAAAAATTGGGCGTGCAAAATTATTCAGCCCCTTTACTTTCAGTGGAGCAAACTCTCTCCAGAAGTTCAGTGAGGATCTCTGAATGATCCAATGTTGACCTAAATGACTAATGATGATAAATACAATCCACCTGTGTGTAATCAAGTCTCCGTATAAATGCACCTGCACTGTGATAGTCTCAGAGGTCCGTTAAAAGTGCAGAGAGCATCATGAAGAACAAGGAACACACCAGGCAGGTCCGAGATACTGTTGTGAAGAAGTTTAAAGCCGGATTTGGATACAAAAAGATTTCCCAAGCTTTAAACATCCCAAGGAGCACTGTGCAAGCGATAATATTGAAATGGAAGGAGTATCAGACCACTGCAAATCTACCAAGACCTGGCCGTCCCTCTAAACTTTCAGCTCATACAAGGAGAAGACTGATCAGAGATGCAGCCAAGAGGCCCATGATCACTCTGGATGAACTGCAGAGATCTACAGCTGAGGTGGGATACTCTGTCCATAGGACAACAATCAGTCGTATATTGCACAAATCTGGCCTTTATGGAAGAGTGGCAAGAAGAAAGCCATTTCTTAAAGATATCCATAAAAAGTGTTGTTTAAAGTTTGCCACAAGCCACCTGGGAGACACACCAAACATGTGGAAGAAGGTGCTCTGGTCAGATGAAACCAAAATTGAACTTTTTGGCAACAATGCAAAACGTTATGTTTGCCGTAAAAGCAACACAGCTGAACACACCATCCCCACTGTCAACCATGGTGGTGGCAGCATCATGGTTTGGGCCTGCTTTTCTTCAGCAGGGACAGGGAAGATGGTTAAAATTGATGGGAAGATGGATGGAGCCAAATACAGGACCATTCTGGAAGAAAACCTGATGGAGTCTGCAAAAGACCTGAGACTGGGACGGAGATTTGTCTTCCAACAAGACAATGATCCAAAACATAAAGCAAAATCTACAATGGAATGGTTCAAAAATAAACATATCCAGGTGTTAGAATGGCCAAGTCAAAGTCCAGACCTGAATCCAATCGAGAATCTGTGGAAAGAACTGAAAACTGCTGTTCACAAATGCTCTCCATCCAACCTCACTGAGCTCAAGCTGTTTTGCAAGGAGGAATGGGAAAAAAATTTAGTCTCTCGATGTGCAAAACTGATAGAGAGATACCCCAAGCGACTTACAGCTGTAATCGCAGCAAAAGGTGGCGCTACAAAGTATTAACTTAAGGGGGCTGAATAATTTTGCACGCCCAATTTTCCAGTTTTTGATTTGTTAAAAAAGTTTGAAATATCCAATAAATGTCGTTCCACTTCATGATTGTGTCAATCACTTCATGATTGTGTCATTGTGTTCTAACACCAACCAAAGAAGGTCTTCAACAGAACATTAATATTCTGGAGCAATATTGCCATAATTGGGCCCTGGCAGTAAATTTCCCAAAAACTAAAATCGTGATTTAAAAAAAAAAAAACAGATGTCAGAAACACAAATATAAATTCACCCTGAACAACACCTTAATTGAACACACAAAAAATTACACCTACCTTGGTCTGACCATATCTGCATCGGGAAACTTTAATATGGCAGTGAGTGCACTCAAAGAAAAAGCCCGCAGAGCAATGTATGTAATAAAAATGAAATGATTCAAAATCAACATCCCAATTAGAATTTGGACAAAAATATTTGACATTGTAATCCTACCAATAGCTCTTTATGGAAGTGAGGTTTGGGGGCCACTCAATAAACTGGACTTTAAAATGTGGGACAAACATCCAATTGAAGCCCTACATGCAGAATTCTGTCGGAAAATCCTACAAGTCCAGAGAAATAGACCAACTAATGCATGTAGGGCAGAATTGGGCCGTTTTCCGGTAATAATGAAAATACAGAAAAGATCATTAAAATTTTGGCTACATCTAAATTCAAGTCCAAATTCAAGTCTGCAATTTAAAGCACTTCAAACCCAAGAGCTGAGCCCAGAAACGAGCCCTCTCAGTCAGCTGGTGCTGGACCTCACCAACCAAGCTGACACCAGCACTGCTTCAAAAGAAAGAATTCCAATAAACAAAATCATGAACCAATCAAAGGACTCATATTTACAATACTGGAAAAACGAAACAAAATCCCAAAGCCGACTAAATTGCTATCTGGCCCTAAACAGAGAATATGAATTGGCTGATTATCTCAACTCTGTCAGAGATACGAAGCAGAGACAGATCCTTACCAAGTACAGGCTGAGTGACCACCGATTGGCAATAGAAACCGGCAGACATAAAAAGACATGGCTACCCAAAGAGGAGCGTGTATGTGGTCACTGCACGACAGGGGAGGTAGAGACAGATGCACTTTCTCCTTTACTGTGATAAATATTCCTCACAAAGAGATTCATTATTCACAGAAATGACTACATATATTCTACATTTTTACAAATTGAACCCAGAGGAAAAACTAAGAATACTCATGGGCAAAGGAGCAATGGCTCCTCTTGCAGCCAAATATGTATTTTCCTGCCATAGCCTGAGGGACACTGAATAATAACATCTGCATAGTAAACAGTAACTTACTTATTATTACTATTATTGTTATTACTATTATTATTGCTGTTTATCATTCCAAATATGGGTGGTAATGGTAGTGATAACAGTTTAGTGATGGTAGTAGTAGTCGTAGTAATGATGATTGTAGTTGTAATACTGATATAAAGGAGAAGATGACCGTTATTTAGTTATAAGTTAGTTATAGTTTCATTTTCCATAATTTGATTTTATATTTATTACATTTCTACTATTGACTGTTACCATTTTATTGTTATTATTTTTGTATTTAATTTTGTATTATTATTTACTACCATTTTATATTATTATTTGCTATCATTTATCATTTTGTTACAATGTATATTGTATACATTGTTGCTTTGGCAATATTGAGAGAGAGAGAGAGAGAGAGAGAGAGAGAGAGAGAGAGAGAGAGAGAGAGAGAGGGAGAGAGAGAGGGAGAGAGAGCGGATTTGAGTGAGAGAGAGAGAGGGGGGTAGAGAGAGAGAGAGAGAGAGAGAGAGGGGGTTAGAGTGAGAGAGAGAGGGGGGGTAGAGAGAGGGGGGGGTTAGAGCGAGAGAGAGAGAGGGGGGGGTTAGAGTGAGAGAGAGAGAGAGAGGGGGGTAGAGTGAGAGTGTCAGAGAGAGAGAGAGAGAGAGAGAGAGGGGAGGTAGAGAGAGAGAGTGAGGGGAGGTAGAGAGAGAGGGGTTAGAGTGAGAGAGATATGGGGGGGTAGAGAGAGAGAGAGGGGTAGAGAGAGAGAGAGAGGGGTAGAGAGAGAGAGAGAGGGGGGGGGTAGAGAGAGAGAGAGGGGGGGTTAGAGTGAGAGAGAGAGAGGGGTAGAGAGAGAGAGAGGGGTAGAGAAAGAGAGAGAGAGAGAGAGAGAGCGAGAGAGAGAGAGAGGGGTAGAGAGAGAGAGAGAGAGAGAGAGAGAGAGAGAGAGAGGTAGAGAGAGAGGGGGGTAGAGTGAGAGAGAGAGAGAGAGAGAGAGGGGTAGAGAGAGAGAGAGAGAGAGGGGTAGAGAGAGAGAGAGGGGTAGAGAGAGAGAGAGAGAGGTAGAGAGAGAGGGAGAGAGAGGGGTAGAGAGAGAGAGAGAGAGAGAGAGAGGGGTAGAGAGAGAGAGAGAGGGGTAGAGAGAGAGAGAGAGAGAGAGAGGGGTAGAGAGAGAGAGAGAGGGGTAGAGAGAGAGAGAGAGAGAGAGAGAGAGAGAGAGAGGAGGTAGAGAGAGAGAGAGAGAGGGGTGGGGGTACCGTGAGAGAGAGATATTCTAAAAAGCTGTTAGTTCCAACAGAACTTCCCACTGCTGGCTTGCCTCTGAAGATAAGCAGGATGGAAACAAACTGTGGACATAATTAAAAGAGATCTTAAAACACATTTTATCTTTGCTTTTCCTCAGGGTGTTTCTTAGTTGTTCAGTTTGCGTCACTCTTGAGTCTTTTCCTGTATTGCATTGCAGTCTGACACGTATAAATAAAGCTTAATTTGATCAGTACCTGGATGGGAGACCTGATCAGTACCTGGATGGGAGACCTGATCAGTACCTGGATGGGAGACCAGACGCTGCTTGATATGATGAATGAATAACTGTAGTGTCACCTCTCTTCAGATGCATGTAAGTATGTGGCCTTCAAATTAGTGGAATCGACTATTTCAACCAAACCCATTGCTGATAAGTGTATAAAATCACAGCCTTGCAATCTCCATAGACAAACATTGGCAGTAGAATGGCCTTACTGAAGAGCTCAGTAACATCAAACGTGGCACTGTCATAAGATACCACCTTTCCAACAAGTCAGTTCGTCAAATATCTGCCCTACTAGAGCTGCCTTGGTCAACTGCTGTTATTGGGAAGTGGAAACGTCTAGGAGCAACAACGGCTAAAAATGGTCTGTCCTCGGTTGCAACGCTCACTATTGCGTTCCAAACTGCCTCTGGAAGCAACGTCAGCACAATAACTGTTAATCAGGAGCTTCATGAAATGGTTTTCCATGGCTGAGCAGCAGCACACAAGCCTTAGATCACCATGAGCAATACCAAGTGTCAGCTGCAGTGGTGTAAAGCTCGCCGCCATTGGCCTCTGGAGCAGTGGAAACGTGTCTCTGGAGTCATGAATAACACTTCACCATTTGGTGAATCTGAATCTGGGTTTGGGGGATGCCAGGAGAACACTACCTGCCCGGATACACAGTGCCAACTGTAAAGTTTGGTGGAGGAGGCATAATGGACTGGGGCTGTTTTTTATGGTTCAGGCCCTTTAGTTCCTGTGAAGGGAAATCTTAACGCTACAGCATACAATGACATTCTAAACGATTCTGTGCTTCCAACGTTAAAGCAACAGATTGGTGAAGGCCTTTTCTTGTAAATGCCCCTGTCACAAGTGAAGTCCAAACAGAAACAGTTTGTTGAGATCGGTGTGGAAGAACTTGACTGGCATGCACAGAGCCCTGAACTCAACCCCATCAAACACCTTTGGAATGAATTGGAAGACCGACTGCGAGCCAGGCCTAATCGCCAAACATCAGTGGCCGACCTCACTAACGCGCTTGTGGAGAGAGGGAGGAAAACAGGAAGCCACATGAAGCTCTCCCCTGATGTCCTGGTGAAGATCAGCTAAACAGGAAGCCACATGAAGCTCTCCCCTGATGTCCTGGTGAAGATCAGCTAAACAGGAAGCCACATGAAGCTCTCCCCTGATGTCCTGGTGAAAATCAGCTTAACAGGAAGCCACATGAAGCTCTCCCCTGATGTCCTGGTGAAGATCAGCTAAACAGGAAGCCACATGAAGCTCTCCCCTGATGTCCTGGTGAAGATCAGCTAAACAGGAAGCCACATGAAGCTCTCCCCTGAAGTCCTGGTGAAGATCAGCTAAACAGGAAGACACATGAAGCTCTCCCCTGATGTCCTGGTGAAGATCAGCTAAACAGGAAGAAACATGAAGCTCTCCCCTGATGCACGCGTGCTTGTGTGTCCGTTCAGCATTCCATCGTGACTGATTTAATTAGTCTGTCTCCTCAGGGCTCCGGTATCTCCCTAATCGGTTCAGATCTGTCAGACTGCAGTCATCCTCTCCTCTCCTCTCCTCACCTCCTCTTCTCTCCCTCACTAGGCTACAGCGCTGCTAGTGACTGAATGTACAATATATTTAGTGCCTTCGGGAAGTATTCAGACCGCTTGACTTTTTCCACATTTTGTTACGTTACAGCCTTATTCTAAAATGGATTAAATAAATAAAAAATCCTCAGCAATCTACACACAACACCCCATAATTACAAAGCAAAAACAGGTTGACAATTGTTTTGCAAATGTATTAAAATAAAAAAACAGAAATACCTTTTTACATAAGTATTCATACTGTCACGCCCTGGTCTTGGTGTTTTGTGTTTTCTTTATTAATTTGGTCAGGTCAGGGTGTGACATGGGTTATTTATGTGGTGTGTTTTGTCTTGGTTTTTTTGTAGGTTATGGGATTTGTGGTGTAGTATAGTAGTCTAGGAAAGTCTATGGTTGCCTGGAGTGGTTCTCAATCAGGGGCAGGTGTTTATCGTTGTCTCTGATTGGGAACCATATTTAGGCAGCCATATTCTTGTGTTTCGTGGGTGATTGTTCCTGTCTCTGTGTTTGTTTGCACCAGATAAGGCTGTTTCGGTTTTTCACAGTACGTTTATTGTTTTGTATTGTTTGTTATTATCTTTATTAAAGATGTATGAAGATAACCACGCTGCATTTTGGTCCGATCCCTGCTACACTTCCTCTTCAGAGGAAGAAAAAAGCCTTAACACATACCCTTTGCTATGAGACTCGAAATTGAGCTCAGGTACATCCTGTTTCCATTGAGAATTTTCTACAACTTGATTGGAGTCCACCTGTGGTAAATTCAACTGATTTTCCAAATAATGTCCAGGCACACACCTGTCTATATAAGGTCTTACAGTGCATGTCAGAGCAAAAACCAAGCCATGAGGTAGAAGGAATTGTCCGTAGGGCTCAGAGACAGAATTGTGTTGAGGCATAGATCTGGGGAAGGATACCAAAACATTTCTGCAGCATTGAAGGTCCCCAAGAACACAGTGGCCTCCATCATTCTTAAAAGGAAGAAGTTTGGAACCACCAAGACTCTTCTTCTTCCAGACAGACAGGAAGATGGAGTCGTGCATCATAGACAGACAGACAGAGAGGAAGATGGAGTCGTGCATCATAGACAGACATACAGAGAGGAAGATGGAGTCGTGCATCATAGACAGACAGACAGAGAGGAAGATGGAGTTGTGCATCACAGACAGACAGACAGGAAGATGGAGTCGTGCATTATAGACAGACAGACAGGAAGATGGAGTTGTGCATCACAGACAGACAGACAGGAAGATGGAGTCGTGCATCACAGACAGACAGACAGGAAGATGGAGTCGTGCATTATAGACAGACAGACAGGAAGATGGAGTCGTGCATCACAGACAGACAGACAGAGAGGAAGATGGAGTGTGCATGTGTTCTGGTCTGATTGAGACTCATAATAACCTTGCAATAAAGGCCAATTACCTTTATAATAGAGGGTCATAGAGGCTAATACAAGCGTCCAGGTTTAAATATGTCCTCTTGATCTGGCCTCTTCATAGGCTACTCACATATAGCCATGTTAGCACCCGGCACTCCGGAAAAACGGCCGTGCTAGAACAGACATACAAACGGTTTCATTTTCTCCCTACATCCATCCAGCTCTACGCTGACTCCATCCCTCCATACAGTTCCTCCACTAGCTGAATGATATTTATGTCGTTTCACCTTCAACGTGGGTATCAACATGACCAAGGTGGTGCAAGGAGAGGATGGCACGCACTGCCTGCATCTTTCCTCTGTCCCAATAACGTTAAGGTTTTCCGAATTCTCTGTCCCTAAAATGACAGTATTTTTCTGATATACTTCTATAATAAACCGTAATGTTAGCAGGCCATTACAGCAGCCTATCAGCGGTTTGAAGGGCACTGCGGTGCCGAGCCAGCTGGTGATGGATGTTGGAAAATAATAACACCATCTAACCGGTATACCAAACATCATTTCTGAATGGACCTAAAAATACATGTGAAAAATGTAACCTGAACCTATGCAAACTGACACCGTAAAATGTATGTGTGTGCAGCCCGGGCTGGCCATGCGCCTGTAATTCCACTCTCCCCATCTCCCCAGCCGCTGGAAACAATGTCAGCAGCGCTGCCGGGAAGATGCTAAACCTCTCAGGGAGAACAGACCCACGGCGTCGGTACTTACAATTCCTTAATGAGCATTGTGGCGGTGCTGTGTTCTTCTCACGAGGGAAGGTTGGCGCTCTGGTGAAGATCCCCAAATCTTTCCCTCAGTCAGACTCTCTCTCTCTCTCTCTCTAACCCACCTCTCCTCCTCTTTCATCCTCTACCTCCAGCTTGTCTATTTTCCTCAAATTCCCTTCCTGGTCGGGGCCGAAGGGGGCGTGGCGCCTAGCGCGGTAACAACAAAGCGAGTTCGTGTCGTCACACAGATGAGATGACGTCAAGGGAGATCAGGGTAACCTACTGCTGAGGAGCACCTCAGGCTGGGTACCAGGACAAATACCACGTTCAAAACACTGGGAACGTATACCTTATACCACATCATATATACCTTATACAATATATACCACATCTTAAATATATACCTTATACCACATCATATATACCTTATACAATATATACCACATCTTAAATATATACCTTATACCACATCATATATATCTTATACAATATATACCACATCTTAAATATACCTTATACCACATCATGTATACCTTATACAATATATACCACATCTTAAATATATACCTTATACCACATCATATATATCTTATACCACATCATATATACCTTATACAATATATACCACATCTTAAATATATACCTTATACCACATCATATATACCTTATACAATATATACCACATCTTAAATATACCTTATACCACATCATATATACCTTATACAATATATACCACATCTTAAATATACCTTATACCACATCATGTATACCTTATACAATATATACCACATCTTAAATATATACCTTATACCACATCATATATATCTTATACCACATTATATATACCTTATACAATATATACCACATCTTAAATATATACCTTATACCACATCATATATACCTTATATAATATATACCACATCTTAAATATATACCTTATACCACATCATATATATCTTATACCACATCATATATACCTTATACAATATATACCACATCATATATACCTCATACAATATATACCACATCGTATATACCTTATACAATATATATCACATCTTAAATATATACCTTATACCACATCATATATATCTTATACCACATCATATATACCTTATACAATATATACCACATCTTAAATATATACCTTATACCACATCATATATACCTTATACAATATATACCACATCTTAAATATATACCTTATACCACATCATGTATACCTTATACAATATATACCACATTGTATATACCTTATACCACATCGTATATATCTTATACCACATCGTATATATCTTATACAATATATACCACATCATATATATCTTACACCACATCATACAGTGGGGCAAAAAAGTATTTTGTCAGCCACCAATTGTGCAAGTTCTCCCACTTAAAAAGATGAGAGAGGCCTGTAATTTTCATCATAGGTACTCTTCAACTATGACAGACAAAATTAGAAAAAAATCCAGAAAATCACATTGTAGGATTTTTTATGAATTTATTTGCAAATTATGGTGTAAAATAAGTATTTGGTCACCTACAAACAAGCAAGATTTCTGGCTCTCACAGAGCTGTAACTTCTTCTTTAAGAGGCTCCTCTGTCCTCCACTCGTTACCTGCATTAATGGCATGTGTTTGAAATTGTTATCAGTATAAAGTCCACAACCTTAAACAGTCACACTCCAAACTCCACTATGGCCAAGACCAAAGAGCTGTCAAAGGACACCAGAAACAAAATTGTAGACCTGCACCAGGCTGGGAAGACTGAATCTGCAATAGGTAAGCAGCTTGGTTTGAATAAATCAACTGTGGGAGCAATTATTAGGAAATGGAAGACATACAAGACCATTGATAATCTCCCTCGATCTGGGGCTTCACGCAAGATATCACCCCTTGGGGTCAAAATGATCAAAAGAACGGTGATCAAAAATCCCAGAACCATATGGGGGGACCTAGTGAATGACCTGCAGAGAGCTGGGACCAAAGTAACAAAGCCTACCATCAGTAACACACTACGCCGCCAGGGACTCAAATCCTGCAGTGTCAGACGTGTACCCCTGCTGAAGACAGTACATGTCCAGGCCCGTCTGAAGTTTGCTAGAGAGCAATTGGATGATCCAGAAGAAGATTGGGAGAATACCACATCATATAAATCTTATACCACATCATATATACCTTATACAATATATACCACATAATATATACCTTATACCACATCATATATACCTTATACAATATATACCACATCATATATACCTTATACCACATCATATATATCTTATTCAATATATACCACATCATATATACCTTATACCACATCATATATATCTTATACCACATCATATATACCTTATACAATATATACCACATAATATATACATTATACAATATATACCACATCATATATACCTTATACCACATCATATATACCTTATACAATATATACCACATCATATATACCTTATACCACATCATATATATCTTATACCACATCATATATACCTTATACAATATATACCACATCATATATACCTTATACAATATATACCACATCATATATACCTTATACAATATATACCACATCATATATACATTATACAATATATACCACATCATATATATCTTATTCCACATCATATATACCTTATACAATATATACCACATAATATATACCTTATACCACATCATATATATCTTATTCCACATCATATATACCTTATACAATATATACCACATCATATATACCTTATACAATATATACCACATCATATATACCTTATACAATATATACCACATCATATATACCTTATACAATATATACCACATCATATATACCTTATACAATATATACCACATCATATATACCTTATACAATATATACCACATCATATATACCTTACACAATATATACCACATCATATATACCTTATACAATATATACCACATCATATATACCTTATACAATATATACCACATCATATATACCTTATACAATATATACCACATCATATATACCTTATACAATATATACCACATCATATATACCTTATACAATATATACCACATCATATATACCTTATACAATATATACCACATCATATATACCTTACACAATATATACCACATCATATATACCTTATACAATATATACCACATCATATATACCTTATACAATATATACCACATCATATATTTATTATACTATATATACCACATCATATATACCTTATACAATATATACCACATAATATATACCTTGTACAATATATACCACATCATATATACCTTATACAATATATACCACATCATATATACCTTATACAATATATACCACATCATATATACCTTATACCACATCATATATATCTTATACAATATATACCACATCATATATACCTTATACAATATATACCACATCATATATACCTTATACCACATCATATATATCTTATACCACATCATATATGCCTTATACAATATATACCACATAATATATACCTTGTACAATATATACCACATCATATATACCTTATACAATATATACCACATAATATATACCTTATACCACATCATATATACCTTATACAATATATACCACATCATATATACCTTATACAATATATACCACATCATATATACCTTATACAATATATACCACATCATATATACCTTATACAATATATACCACATCATATATACCTTATACCACATCATATATACCTTATACAATATATACCACATCATATTACCTTATACAATATATACCCCACATCATATATACCTTATACAATATATACCACATCATATATACCTTATACCACATAATATATACCTTGTACAATATATACCACATCATATATACCTTATACAATATATACCACATAATATATACCTTATACCACATAATATATACCTTGTACAATATATACCACATCATATATACCTTATACAATATATACCACATAATATATACCTTATACCACATCATATATACCTTATACAATATATACCACATCATATATACCTTATACCACATCATATATACCTTATACAATATATACCACATCATATATACCTTATACAATATATACCACATCATATATACCTTATACAATATATACCACATCATATATGCCTTATACAACATATACCACATCATAAAAACATTATACAACATCATATATACCTTACACAATATATACCACATCATATATACCTTATACAATATATACCACATCATATATACATTATACCACATCATATAAACCTTATACAATATATACCACATCATATATACATTATACCACATCATATATACCTCATACCACATCATATATATCTTATACCACATCATATAAACCTTATACAATATATACCACATCATATATACATTATACCACATCATATATACCTTACACAATATATACCACATCATATATACCTCATACCACATCATATATACCTTATACCACATCATATATATCTTATACCACATAATATATACCTTATACAATATATACCACATCATATATATCTTATACCACATCATATATACATTATACAATATATACCACATCATATATACCTTATACAATATATACCACATCATATATACCTCATACCTCATCATATATATCTTATACCACATCATATATGCCTTATACAATATATACCACATCATATATACATTATACCACATCATATATACCTTACACAATATATACCACATAATATATACCTTACACAATATATACCACATCATATATACCTTATACAATATATACCACATCATATATACATTATACCACATCATATATACCTTACACAATATATACCACATCATATATACCTCATACCACATCATATATATCTTATACCACATCATATATACCTTATACAATATATACCACATCATATATACATTATGCCACATCATATATACCTTACACAATATATACCACATCATATATACCTTATACCACATCATATATATCTTATACCACATAATATATACCTTATACAATATATACCACATCATATATACCGTATACAATATATACCACATCATATATGCCTTTTACAATTAATACCACATCAGTTATACCTTATACCACATCATATATACCTTATACAATATATACCACATCATATATACCTTATACCACATCATATATATCTTATACCACATCATATATGCCTTATACAATATATACCACATCATATATACATTATACTATATATACCACATCATATATACCTTATACAATATATACCACATCATATATACCTTATACAATATATACCACATCATATATACCTTACATAATATGTACCACATAATATATACCTTATACAATATATACCACATCATATATACCTTATACAATATATACCACATCATATATACCTTATACAATATATACCACATCATATATACCTTACACAATATATACCACATGATATATACCTTATACAATATATACCACATCATATATATATTATACTATATAAACAACATCATATATACCTTATACCACATCATATATACCTTATACAATATATACCACATCATATATACCTCATACCACATCATATATACCTTATACCACATCATATAAATCTTATACCACATCATATATACCTTATACAATATATACCACATAATATATACCTTATACCACATCATATATATCTTATACCACATCATATATACCTTATACAATATATACCACATAATATATACCTTATACCACATCATATATATCTTATACCACATCATATATGCCTTATACAATATATACCACATCATATATACCTTATACAATATATACCACATAATATATACCTTGTACAATATATACCACATCATATATACCTTATACAATATATACCACATCATATATACCTTATACAATATATACCACATCATATATACCTTATACCACATCATATATATCTATACCACATCATATATGCCTTATACAATATATACCACATAATATATACCTTGTACAATATATACCACATCATATATACCTTATACAATATATACCACATAATATATACCTTATACCACATCATATATACCTTATACAATATATACCACATCATATATACCTTATACAATATATACCACATCATATATACCTTATACAATATATACCACATCATATATACCTTATACAATATATACCACATCATATATACCTTATACCACATCATATATACCTTATACAATATATACCACATCATATATACCTTATACAATATATACCACATCATATATACCTTATACAATATATACCACATCATATATACCTTATACAATATATACCACATCATATATACCTTATACCACATAATATATACCTTGTACAATATATACCACATCATATATACCTTATACAATATATACCACATAATATATACCTTATACCACATCATATATACCTTATACAATATATACCACATCATATATACCTTATACAATATATACCACATCATATATACCTTATACAATATATACCACATCATATATACCTCATACCTCATCATATATATCTTATACCACATCATATATGCCTTATACAACATATACCACATCATAAAAACATTATACAACATCATATATACCTTACACAATATATACCACATCATATATACCTTATACAATATATACCACATCATATATACATTATACCACATCATATAAACCTCATACAATATATACCACATCATATATACATTATACCACATCATATATACCTCATACCACATCATATATATCTTATACCACATCATATAAACCTTATACAATATATACCACATCATATATACATTATACCACATCATATATACCTTACACAATATATACCACATCATATATACCTCATACCACATCATATATACCTTATACCACATCATATATATCTTATACCACATAATATATACCTTATACAATATATACCACATCATATATATCTTATACCACATCATATATACATTATACAATATATACCACATCATATATACCTTATACAATATATACCACATCATATATACCTCATACCTCATCATATATATCTTATACCACATCATATATGCCTTATACAATATATACCACATCATATATACATTATACCACATCATATATACCTTACACAATATATACCACATAATATATACCTTACACAATATATACCACATCATATATACCTTATACAATATATACCACATCATATATACATTATACCACATCATATATACCTTACACAATATATACCACATCATATATACCTCATACCACATCATATATATCTTATACCACATCATATATACCTTATACAATATATACCACATCATATATACATTATGCCACATCATATATACCTTACACAATATATACCACATCATATATACCTTATACCACATCATATATATCTTATACCACATAATATATACCTTATACAATATATACCACATCATATATACCGTATACAATATATACCACATCATATATGCCTTTTACAATTAATACCACATCAGTTATACCTTATACCACATCATATATACCTTATACAATATATACCACATCATATATACCTTATACCACATCATATATATCTTATACCACATCATATATACCTTATACAATATATACCACATCATATATACATTATGCCACATCATATATACCTTACACAATATATACCACATCATATATACCTCATACCACATCATATATATCTTATACCACATCATATATACCTTATACAATATATACCACATCATATATACATTATGCCACATCATATATACCTTACACAATATATACCACATCATATATACCTTATACCACATCATATATATCTTATACCACATAATATATACCTTATACAATATATACCACATCATATATACCGTATACAATATATACCACATCATATATGCCTTTTACAATTAATACCACATCAGTTATACCTTATACCACATCATATATACCTTATACAATATATACCACATCATATATATCTTATACCACATCATATATGCCTTATACAATATATACCACATCATATATACATTATACTATATATACCACATCATATATACCTTATACAATATATACCACATCATATATACCTTATACAATATATACCACATCATATATACCTTACATAATATGTACCACATAATATATACCTTATACAATATATACCACATCATATATACCTTATACAATATATACCACATCATATATACCTTATACAATATATACCACATCATATATACCTTACACAATATATACCACATGATATATACCTTATACAATATATACCACATCATATATATATTATACTATATAAACAACATCATATATACCTTATACCACATCATATATACCTTATACAATATATACCACATCATATATACCTCATACCACATCATATATACCTTATACCACATCATATAATCTTATACCACATCATATATACCTTATACAATATATACCACATAATATATACCTTATACCACATCATATATATCTTATACCACATCATATATACCTTATACAATATATACCACATCATATATACCGTATACAATATATACCACATCATATATGCCTTTTACAATTAATACCACATCAGTTATACCTTATACCACATCATATATACCTTATACAATATATACCACATCATATATATCTTATACCACATCATATATGCCTTATACAATATATACCACATCATATATACATTATACTATATATACCACATCATATATACCTTATACAATATATACCACATCATATATACCTTATACAATATATACCACATCATATATACCTTACATAATATGTACCACATAATATATACCTTATACAATATATACCACATCATATATACCTTATACAATATATACCACATCATATATACCTTATACAATATATACCACATCATATATACCTTACACAATATATACCACATGATATATACCTTATACAATATATACCACATCATATATATATTATACTATATAAACAACATCATATATACCTTATACCACATCATATATACCTTATACAATATATACCACATCATATATACCTCATACCACATCATATATACCTTATACCACATCATATAAATCTTATACCACATCATATATACCTTATACAATATATACCACATAATATATACCTTATACCACATCATATATATCTTATACAACATCATATATACCTTATACAATATATACCACATAATATATACCTTATACCACATCATATATATCTTATACCACATCATATATGCCTTATACAATATATACCACATCATATATACCTTATACAATATATACCACATCATATATACCTTATACAATATATACCACATCATATATTTATTATACTATATATACCACATCATATATACCTTATACAATATATACCACATAATATATACCTTGTACAATATATACCACATCATATATACCTTATACAATATATACCACATCATATATACCTTATACAATATATACCACATCATATATACCTTATACCACATCATATATATCTTATACCACATCATATATGCCTTATACAATATATACCACATAATATATACCTTGTACAATATATACCACATCATATATACCTTATACAATATATACCACATAATATATACCTTATACCACATCATATATACCTTATACAATATATACCACATCATATATACCTTATACAATATATACCACATCATATATACCTTATACAATATATACCACATCATATATACCTTATACAATATATACCACATCATATATACCTTATACCACATCATATATACCTTATACAATATATACCACATCATATATACCTTATACAATATATACCACATCATATATACCTTATACAATATATACCACATCATATATACCTTATACAATATATACCACATCATATATACCTTATACCACATAATATATACCTTGTACAATATATACCACATCATATATACCTTATACAATATATACCACATAATATATACCTTATACCACATCATATATACCTTATACAATATATACCACATCATATATACCTTATACAATATATACCACATCATATATACCTTATACAATATATACCACATCATATATACCTCATACCTCATCATATATATCTTATACCACATCATATATGCCTTATACAACATATACCACATCATAAAAACATTATACAACATCATATATACCTTACACAATATATACCACATCATATATACCTTATACAATATATACCACATCATATATACATTATACCACATCATATAAACCTTATACAATATATACCACATCATATATACATTATACCACATCATATATACCTCATACCACATCATATATATCTTATACCACATCATATAAACCTTATACAATATATACCACATCATATATACATTATACCACATCATATATACCTTACACAATATATACCACATCATATATACCTCATACCACATCATATATACCTTATACCACATCATATATATCTTATACCACATAATATATACCTTATACAATATATACCACATCATATATATCTTATACCACATCATATATACATTATACAATATATACCACATCATATATACCTTATACAATATATACCACATCATATATACCTCATACCTCATCATATATATCTTATACCACATCATATATGCCTTATACAATATATACCACATCATATATACATTATACCACATCATATATACCTTACACAATATATACCACATAATATATACCTTACACAATATATACCACATCATATATACCTTATACAATATATACCACATCATATATACATTATACCACATCATATATACCTTACACAATATATACCACATCATATATACCTCATACCACATCATATATATCTTATACCACATCATATATACCTTATACAATATATACCACATCATATATACATTATGCCACATCATATATACCTTACACAATATATACCACATCATATATACCTTATACCACATCATATATATCTTATACCACATAATATATACCTTATACAATATATACCACATCATATATACCGTATACAATATATACCACATCATATATGCCTTTTACAATTAATACCACATCAGTTATACCTTATACCACATCATATATACCTTATACAATATATACCACATCATATATACCTTATACCACATCATATATATCTTATACCACATCATATATGCCTTATACAATATATACCACATCATATATACATTATACTATATATACCACATCATATATACCTTATACAATATATACCACATCATATATACCTTATACAATATATACCACATCATATATACCTTACATAATATGTACCACATAATATATACCTTATACAATATATACCACATCATATATACCTTATACAATATATACCACATCATATATACCTTATACAATATATACCACATCATATATACCTTACACAATATATACCACATGATATATACCTTATACAATATATACCACATCATATATATATTATACTATATAAACAACATCATATATACCTTATACCACATCATATATACCTTATACAATATATACCACATCATATATACCTCATACCACATCATATATACCTTATACCACATCATATAAATCTTATACCACATCATATATACCTTATACAATATATACCACATCATATATACATCATAAAACATCATATATACCTTACACAATATATACCACATCATATATACCTTATACAATATATACCACATCATATATGCCTTTTACAATTAATACCACATCATTTATACCTTATACCACATCATATATACATTATACAATATATACCACATCATATATACCTTATACCACATCATATATACCTTATACCACATCATATATACCTTATACCACATCATATATACCTTATACAATATATACCACATCATATATGCCTTATACCACATCATATATATCTTATTCCACATCATATATACCTTATGCAATATATACCACATAATATATACCTTATACCACATCATATATACATTATACAATATATACCACATAATATATACCTTACATCATATATACCACATCATATATACCTTATACAATATATACCACATCATATATACCTTATACAATATATACCACATCATATATACCTTATTCCACATCATATATACCTTATACAATATATACCACATCATATATACCTTATACCACATAATATATATCTTATACCACATCATATATACCTTATACAATATATACCACATCACATATACCTTATACAATATATACCACATCATATATACCTTATACAATATATACCACATCATATATTTATTATACTATATATACCACATCATATATACCTTATACCACATCATATATACCTTATACAATATATACCACATCATATATACCTTATACCACATCATATAAATCTTATACCACATCATATATACCTTATACAATATATACCACATCATATATACCTTATACCACATCATATATACCTTATACAATATATACCACATCATATATACCTTATACCACATCAAATATATCTTATACCACATCATATATACCTTATACAATATATGCCACATCATATATACATTATACCACATCATATACCTTATACAATATATACCACATCATTTATACCTTATACCACATCATATATACCTTACACAATATATACCACATCATATATACCTTATACAATATATACCACATCATATATGCCTTTTACAATTAATACCACATCATTTATACCTTATACCACATCATATATACATTATACAATATATACCACATCATATATACCTCATACCACATCATATATACCTTACACAATATATACCACATAATATATACCTTACATCATATATACCACATCATATATATCTTATACCACATCATATATACCTTATACAATATATACCACATAATATATACCTTACATCATATATACCACATCATATATACCTTATACAATATATACCACATCATATATACCTTACATCATATATACCACATCATATATACCTTATACAATATATACCACGTCATATATACCTTTCACCTTAATATATTTATTTATTGTTTATTTAACCTTTATTTTACCAGGTAGGCAAGTTGAGAACAAGTTCTCATTTACAATTGCGACCTGGCCAAGATAAAGCAAAGCAGTTCGACACAAACAACAACACAGAGTTACACATGGAGTAAAACAAACATACAGTCAATAATACAGTAGAAACAAGTCTATATACGATATGAGCAAATGCGGTGAGTTAAGGAGGTAAAGGCAAATAAAGGCCATGGTGGCAAAGTAAATACAATATAGCAAGTAAAACACTGGAATGGTAGATTTGCAGTGGAAGAATGTGCAAAGTAGAAATAAAAATAATGGGGTGCAAAGGAGCAAAATATATAAATAAATAAAATAAATACAGTAGGGAAAGAGGTAGTTGTTTGGGCTAAATTATAGGTGGGCTATGTACAGGTGTAGTATATCTGTGATATATACTTTATACCATATCATATATACCTTATAATATATACCTTATACCATATCATATATACCTTATACCATATAAGATATACCTTATACCATATCATATCTACCTTATACTATATCATATATACCTTATGATATATACCTTATACCATGTCATATATTTTTTATTTTTACCTTTATTTAATTAACTAGGCAAGACAGTTAAGAACAAATACCTATTTTCAATGACGGCTTAGGAACAGTGGGTTAACTGCCTTGTTCAGGGGCAGAACGACAGGTTTTTACCTTGTCAGCTCGGGGATTCAGTCTTGCAACCTTTCGGTTACTAGTCCAACTCTAACCACTCTTACACTCTAACCACTAGGCTACCTACCTCCTCTACTCTCTAACCACTAGGTTACCTACCTCCTCTACTCTCTAACCACTAGGTTACCTACCTCCTCTACTCTCTAACCACTAGGTTACCTACCTCCTCTACTCTCTAACCACTAGGTTACCTACCTCCTCTACTCTCTAACCACTAGGCTACCTACCTCCTCTACTCTCTAACCACTAGGTTACCTACCTCCTTCTAACCACTAGGCTACCTACCTCCTCTACTCTCTAACCACTAGGTTACCTACCTCCTCTACTCTCTAACCATTAGGTTACCTACCTCCTCTACTCTCTAACCACTAGGTTACCTGCCTCCTCTACTCTCTAACCACTAGGTTACCTACCTCCTCTACTCTCTAACCACTAGGCTACCTACCTCCTCTACTCTCTAACCACTAGGTTACCTACCTCCTGTACACTCTAACCACTAGGCTACCTGCCTCCTCTACTCTCTAACCACTAGGCTACCTACCTCCTCTACTCTCTAACCACTAGGCTACCTACCTCCTCTACTCTCTAACCACTAGGTTACCTACCTCCTCTACTCTCTAACCACTAGGCTACCTACCTCCTCTACTCTCTAACCACTAGGCTACCTACCTCCTCTACTCTCTAACCACTAGGCTACCTACCTCCTCTACTCTCTAACCACTAGGTTACCTACCTCCTCTACTCTCTAACCATTAGGTTACCTACCTCCTCTACTCTCTAACCACTAGTTTACCTACCTCCTCTACTCTCTAACTACTAGGTTACCTACCTCCTCTACTCTCTAACCACTAGGCTACCTACCTCCTCTACTCTCTAACCACTAGGTTACCTACCTCCTCTACTCTCTAACCATTCAGTTACCTACCTCCTCTACTCTCTAACCACTAGGCTACCTACCTCCTCTACTCTCTAACCACTAGGCTACCTACCTCCTCTACTCTCTAACCACTAGGTTACCTACCTCCTCTACTCTCTAACCATTCGGTTACCTACCTCCTCTACTCTCTAACCACTAGGCTACCTGCCGCCCATCATATATAGTGTAGCAGCCTCAAGGGTGTGGGGTTTCCAAGTCACCAAGTTCAGTAACAAAACATGCACCAGTAGCACAAATTGAATGCAAACGGGGAGTTTATGAGGGATTTTTGTACACTGGGGAAGAACGTGGAATTCACCAAATACTTCACAGTCCACAATCCGTTCTCCAGGTGTAATCCTAAAACTCGGGTCCTCAGTCAATCCGAGGTGTAATCCGACAGCCCAGGTCACAATGGGTAATCTCACTGATATGGTTCTCTCTTCTCCCACTCTTCATAAAGCAACTTTTTCTCTTCTTACTCTGCCTCTTTGTGCAGGCAGCTTCCTCCTTTATCTCCAAGCAATCCCTGGCTTAATGACTCACAGCCTCACCTCGTTGGGGCAGGAAGTCCATATAAGGCTTGGGGGTGGAGCCAGCGAGCTGTATCTCCCCTCAATAACCACTCCCTTCACCTCTCCCTGCCGTCTGCCACAATGATTCATATGATATTGTACTTTATACCATATCATGCCTTATATTATATCATATATACCTTATACCGTATATAACTTATACCATATCATGCCTTATATTATATAATTTGATCTTATACCATATATAACTTATACCATATCATGCCTTATACAATATCATACACCATATATACTTTACACCATATCATATTCAGCTTATCTCCAGACCTAAACCCTATTGAGCATCTGTGGGGCATCCTCAAACGGAAGGTGGAGGAGTGCAAGGTCTCTAACATCCACCAGCTCCATGATGTCGTCATGGAGGAGTGGAAGAGGACTATATGTATATACATTATATCTGTCACACCTTGATCTGTTTCAACTGTCTTTATGTTTATCTCCACACCCCTCCAGGTGTCGCCCATCTTCCCAATTATATCCAGTGTATTTATACCTGTGTTCTCTGCTTGTCTGTTGCCAGCTGGTTGGCAGCTGAGAGTGCCTGGAACCCAGAAGTGTTGTTCGACATGTTCCTGCACGGAGTATCGGATGGAAGTTAAGGACGAGTTTGCAGCCCGAGAACCTCTGATGCTCATCACCCAAGGATTCCACCTCGCTTCCGAGGCATCACAGAAGTTTCCGACGGCTCCGTTGCCGAGAGAACCCGAGGTCCCCCGAGAATCTCCGAAGGCTGCCTATTCACCTCTTCCCGAGCCAATGCAACTAGGCAGAGCTAGTCTGTCTCCAGCTGAATGGCTATACAGGATTCACACTAAGAGTTGCCTGTATTGCAGGACTACTGGTCATTTTGTCCACTTAAAGACCAGGCTCACCAGTAGGAGCGAGTATTCTGGTGGGCAATACAGAGAACTATTCCCTTACTCACACCCCTTTTCATGACATTTTGCTGTGGGGAAACAAGTTGAAATCTCCCCGGATACTCTTTGACAATGAGGCCAATGAGAGCTTTATGGACGTTACCCTGGCGTCCGAGCTTGACGTCACCTCTCAGCCCCTCTCCATTTCCATGGACGTTAGAGTGCTGGACGGGCGCTCTATAGGCCGGGTCACCCACAACACCACCACCATCAATCTACAGGTGTCAGGGAACCACAGCGAGACGATTCAAATACCTGCTCATTAAGTCTCCTCAGGTTCCCGTGGTATTGGGATTCTCTTGGCTCCAGCAACACAATCCCCTTATTGACTGGTTTGCTGGTGCCATCATTGGTTTGGAGCCCGTTCTGCCACGACTGAACTCTCTGTCAGGTCCAGAGACGAAGACTATGGAGACCTACATTGAGGACTCCTTAGCTGCAGGGTTCATCTGTCCTTCTGCCTCCCCTGTTCTTCTTTGTATAGAAGGACAAAACCCTGCACCTGTGCATCGACTACCGGGGTCTCAATGACATCATGTGAAGAACCGCTACCCGCTACCATTCATCTCCTCTGCCTTCGAATCGATTCAGGGGGCCAATGTGTTCTCCTAGCTGGACATACTGAACGCCTACCACCTGATGGGGATGATGGGGATACGGGAAGGGGACAAGTGGAAGATTGCCTTCAACATGGCCAGCGGTCACTACGAGTATCTGGTCATGCCATTTTTGGCTTACCAACGCCCCTGCTGTGTTCCAGGCTCTGGTTAAGGATGTTCTCCACTACACGTTGAACCGGTTTGTCTTCGTCTACCTTGACAACATCCTCGTCTTCTCCCGCTCCGCCCAAGAGCACGCTCTCCACGTCCCACAGGTTCTTCAACGCCTCCTGAATTACATCGTTCCACCATCCCCTTCCTCGGTTACATCATCGCTGCAGGCAGTGTACAGATGGATCCCAGGAAGGTGAGAGCGGTGGTGGATTGGCCCCAGCCTACATCCAGGGTGCAGCTGCAAAGTTTTCTGGGATTCACCAACTTTCATCCCTTCTTTATCCGGGGTTACAGCACACTGGCTTCTCCCCTATCTGCACTCACCTCTCCCAAGGTTTCACCACAGCTCCCATCTTGGTTCATCCTGACCCGACCTGCCAGTTCGTGGTGGATGCTGATACTTCGGATGTTGGAGTGGGGGCTGTCCTGTCCCAGCTTTCTGCCCTGGACCTCAAGTTACATCCCTGCGTCTTCTTCTCCCATCGCCTCAACGCCACGGAGAGGAACTATGATGTGGGGAATCGTGAGCTTCTCGCAGTGAAGATGGCGTTGGAGGAGTGGAGGCACTTACGGGGGTGGAACATCTGTTCATTGTGTGGACCACAAGAACCTGGAATATCTCAGCACCGCCAAGCGTTTCAATTCCAGGCAAGCTCGATGGGCCTTGCTTTTCACCGGTTTCAGCTTCTCTCTCTCATACCGACCGGGATCCTAGAATGTCAAGCCGAATGTGCTGTCGCGCCGCCATAGCCCCACGGCTACAACACCGAAACCCAAGACCATCCTTCCCACCTCGTGCCTGGCGACGGCACTCATATAGGGGATAAGGAAGCAGGACAGTGAGTGGTAGCATTCCCAGCCAAACCCAAGGGGGGCTGTTACAGCAGACGACCACACTGGGCTGTTACAGCAGACGACCACACTGGGCTGTTACAGCAGATGACCACACTGGGCTGTTACAGCAGACGACCACACTGGGCTGTTACAGCAGACGACCACACTGGGCTGTTACAGCAGACGACCACACTGGGCTGTTACAGCAGACGACCACACTGGGCTGTTACAGCAGACGACCACACTGGGCTGTTACAGCAGACGACCACACTGGGCTGTTACAGCAGATGACCACACTGGGCTGTTACAGCAGATGACCACACTGGGCTGTTACAGCAGACGACCACACTGGGCTGTTACAGCAGACGACTACACTGGGCTGTTACAGCAGATGACCACACTGGGCTGTTACAGCAAATGACCACACTGGGCTGTTACAGCAGATGACCACACTGGGCTGTTACAGCAGACGACCACACTGGGCTGTTACAGCAGATGACCACACTGGGCTGTTACAGCAGATGACCACACTGGGCTGTTACAGCAGACGACCACACTGGGCTGTTACAGCAGACGACTACACTGGGCTGTTACAGCAGATGACCACACTGGGCTGTTACAGCAAATGACCACACTGGGCTGTTACAGCAGATGACCACACTGGGCTGTTACAGCAGATGACCACACTGGGCTGTTACAGCAAATGACCACACCGGGTTCCACTCCTATTATGTAAGACAAGAAGACGCAGCTTCAGTGGGCACGCCATCACCAACACTGGACAATTGAGAAGTGGAAAAACATCGGCAGGTCCTCCAAAATCCCCATTCCTTTTGTGATGGCAGAGTCAGGATTTGGCGTAAGCAGCATGAGTCCATTGACCCATCCTACCTGGTGTCAACGGTACAGGCTGGTAGTGTATTGGTGTGAGGAATGTTTTCCTGGCACACGTTAGGTCCCTTGATACCGATTGAGCAACATTTGAAAGCCACACCTTGTAGAATCCATTCCCCAAATAATTCAGGCTGTTCTGGTGGCTAAGGGGAGTCTGACCCGATACTAGATGGGTGTACCTAATGAACTGGCCACTGAGTGTTTATATCTTATACCATATCATATTCATCCAGATGGAAAAGTCAGGTTTAAAACAGATTTAATACAGAAGAATTATCACAAAATAAATAAACAAAGAAAAATCATTGGAATCTTTAAAAAAAAATTGATTGTGAAACATAAAAAAAAGGGTTTAGTAGTTAATAATCATCATCATCATTACATATCAAGCCTATGATATGACACACCGTGTTTAATTAAAAAAACTAGACAATGAGAACATTTAAGATATTTCCTTAATTTCTTGAAGTCCATTATCAGTTCAGATTGAAGAGATTGATCCTCACAAAAAAATATAGAGAAACCTAAAGCAGAAGACCTGATGAGATATTCAGGATAATGCCTTACAGGGGATAGAGTTCAGAGGTTACATGAGGTGTTGCATTTCTCTGTGTGCTCCAGATGGATCCCAACATTGTAACTATAAATCCCTAATCATCAATGATTTACCATAAATCAATACAAGTATCAGTACTGCTACCTTTATGTCTGTCAATAATGGTATACTATCATTTCCAACAACACATAAATATAAATATCTATCTCTATGTAAAATAACAGACAGCAGCATAGAAGTGGCATGACAGAACAGAATAGAAGAGACCTGTGGCCGTTCCACATACAAACCCTCAACTCCATTGGTGCTACGTCCCAATTGGCACCCTATTCTCTACATAGTGTACTGCTTTAAGTAGTTATATATGAAAACTGCTTTAAGTGGTTATGCAGGAAAACTACTTGAAGTAGTTATATATGAAAACTGATTTAAGTAGTTATATAGGAAAACTGCTTTAGGTGGTTATTCAGGAAAAGGGCTGCCATTTGGGACATACAATATTAACTTTGAGAAAAATGTAGTAACATTATTTTAGGAGCAGAGCTGAATGCATAATTTCAGACCTAATCATAGTTCTCACATATTTAACCATATCTTTATACAACCTAATCATAGCTCTCAACCCACTTTGGGCTCGGGGGCAGTATTTTGAGTCAGTCGGTTAACCTCTCTTGGGTAGGGGCCAGTATTTTGAGTCAGTCGGTTAACCTCTCTTGGGTAGGGGGCAGTATTTTGAGTCAGTCGGTTAACCTCTCTTGGGTAGGGGGCAGTATTTTGACGTCCAGATGAAAAGCGTGCCCAAAGTAAACTGCCTGTTACTCAGGCCCAAAAGGATATGCATGTAATTGGTATATGTGGATAGAAAACCCTCTAAAGTTTCTGAAACTGTTAGAATTATGTCTGTGAGTATAACAGAACTGATATGACAGGAGAAACCCCGAGGACAACCCCCAAAAAATAACATTTGGCCTACCATTGGCTGTCACTTTTATTATAAGGCAAAAACCTCCCAGATTGCAGTTCCTAGGGCTTCCACTAGATGTCAACAGTCTTTATAAAAAGTTTCAGGCTGGTTTTAGGAAAAATTAGTTAGAAGTTTTTCTAAGTGGCTCCCATTTTGGCTGTAGTGTTTCCATGCGCTTGGAGGAAAGCGAGTTCTTTGTTATTTATCTCCGGTAATGAACATACTATTCTTCGTCTTAAATTTGATTGTTTATTTACGTATTAGGGTACCGGAGGTTTGATTATAAACGTTGTTTGACTTGTTTGGATAAGCTTATTGGTAACGTTTGGATTCATCTTGTCTGCATTTTGAAGGAGGGAAACCAGTGGATTATTGACTGAAGCGCGCCAGCTAAACAGGTGTTTTTATGGATATAAAGGACTTTATCAAACAAAAGGACCATTTGTGATGTAACTGGGACCTTTTGGAGTGCCAACAGAAGAAGATCTTCAAAGGTAAGGCATTTATTATATCGCTATTTCTGACTTTTGTGTCGCACCTGCCTGATTTAAAAATGTTTTTCATGGTTTTGTATGCGGGGCGCTGTCCTCATATAATTGCATGGTGTGCTTTTTGTCGTAAAGCCTTTTTGAAATCTGACACGTCGGCTGGATTAACAAGAAGTTAAGCTTTATTTTGATGTATTACACTTGTATTTTCATGAATGTTAAATATTAATATTTCTGTAGTTTGAATTTGGCGCTCTGCAATTTCACCGGATGTTGTTGAGGTGGGTCGCTAGCGGAACGCCTTAGCTAGAAAGGTTCAACCATATCTTTATGAAGCTCAGCTGGTTGATCAGGTGGAAAAAATAATAATTAAGAACCAGAGAATAAATAGTGATGGATGAATGGAGTAGTTGGTCTTCGTGGAGGCTGGTGTTGGATGAGGTGTGTTTGTGTCAGGTAGTTACCAACTCTAGAACATCTCCCACCATGTCTGTCACCACGGTTACCAGCCCTAGAACACTTCCCACCATGTCTGTCACCATGGTTAACAAACCTAGAACACCTCCCCTGTAAGGACAGACGCTGGGAGACGAGAGGCAAGTACAGCGAGTGAACATTTAATGGATAACAGACAGTGTCTGGACAGGGAAAAACATAGTAACAATAATGCTGACACGGTGAACAAACTGAGGAGCAGACAGATATAGAGGGGCAATCAACAAAGTAATGGAGTCCAGGTGAGTCCAATATTGCGCAAATGGACGCAATGATGGTGACAGGTGTGCGTAATGGTGGGTCGCCTGGCGCTAGAGACACCCCGATTGTCTGTCACCCTGGTTACCAACCCTAAAACACTTCCAACTGTCTGTCACCATGGTTACCCACTGTAGAACACCATCCACTGTCTATCATCATGGTTACCAACTGTAGAACACCTCCCACCCTGTCTGTCACCATGGTCCTTAAACCTAGAACACCTCCCACTGTCCTTCAACATGGTTACCAACTGTAGAACACCACCCATCCTGTCTGTCACCATGGTTACCAACCCTGAACTCCTCCCAGAGCATCATCTACAAACTCAGTAGTGCATCCATCTTAAGATGGCTAGGTGGGACATCCAGGCATAGGATGTCATTTCAGCACTAGAAAGGGGAGGGGTGGGGGGGTTAGTGAGCACTGTATGTGAAGAGAAGAGGGGAGAAAAGGAGAGAGGAAGGGAGAAGAGAGGAGAACTGAGAGGAGAACTGAGAGGAGAACATGAGAGGTGAACAGAGGAGAACATGAGAGGAGAGGAGAAGAAGAAGTGGGGGGGGCTGATGACCCTTTCCTTTCACAGTCTCTCCCCTCTCTCTTGTTCTTGCTCTTATTCAGTCCTTAGTGTCTGTCCAAGGTAGTATGTTTTCATGACAAGAGGAGAAGTTCTTACATGGGTCTCTTCAAAAGTGTGTGTGTGGGCGTGTGTAGATATCTGTGTGTATGTGTGTGTGTGTGTGTGTGGGCGTGTGTAGATATCTGTGTGTATGTGTGTGTGTGTGTGGGCGTGTGTAGATATCTGTGTGTATGTGTGTGTCCTCTGCAGATTCAACGTAGAGCAACACTCTTCTCCCCTCTTCTCCCTCCCATCTCCTCCCACCTTCCTCCCTCTCTCCCTTTTCTAGACAAAAGCTTCAGGTTTGCTGGACCCGTTGATCTTGAGGTATATCTTGGAGTCCTGGTCTCTGTCCTGTATCTGGCGGTGCAGTGTGCGTCTGAAACACACCAGGTACAGAGGCAGCAGGAAGCCCAGCATACTGACCCCCAACAGGCCTACATTCACCTAGAGCACCATGGGAAATAGAGTTCACTTTAGTTACAATAAGACTTTCGGACAAAAAATCAGTTAACCACCTAACCAATTATCTAAACTTAACCTTGCATAATACCTAGGGTCAGTCGCACCTCTAAAAACTGTCATTAGAAACTTGCTCCCTAGTATACAGAAATTAACCGAGCCCTGGAGAAAGCTTCCAGAATTATTTAACGGCTTTGGCGCTCCACCAAATTGTAAGTCATCCGACTAGCTTAGAAAGAGAGTTCAATGCAATATCAAAAATAGAAAACAAATGATTCTCTTTAGATATGCAAATGATTATCTTTAGATATGCAAATGATTATCTTTAGATATGCAGACTCCTCTTTGAAAATGCATATTTATCCAAAACTCAGTTGTCCGCACAGGACCTCGGATCAATTGAGAGACTCGACTTTTTACATTTTGTATCTCTTGACAAATTCACGAAAATAGTCATAAACTCTAAACCTTCCAGCTGTCTTCTGTACCGTATTCCAACTAAACTACTGAAAGAGCTACTTCCTGTGCTTGGTCCTCCTATATTGACCACACCCTCCTGGATGTGTACCAAACTCACAACCAGAGGATGTGACAGTAATAAAGCATATCCTGAAAAAGCCTCTTGATCCGGTAAAAAAATATATATATTGGCCTATATAAAATCTCTTCTCAATTAAAACAAAAAAAAAGCTGTTGCTCAGCAACTCTCTGACTTCCTGAAGACTGGTTTTAGACACCATCATAGTATTGAGTCTGCACTTGTGAAGGTGGTAAGTCACCTTTTAATGGCATCAGACCACGGCTCTGCATCTGTCCTCGTGCTCATAGACCTTAGTGCTACTTTTGACACCACATTCTTTTGGAGAGATTAGAAACCCTAATTGGTCTACGCGGACAAGTTATTTCCTGGTTTAGATCTTATCTGTCGGAAAGAGATCAGTTCGTCTCTGTGGATGGTTTGTCTCCTTACAAATCAACGTTTTGACGTTCCCCATTCTAGGACCACTATTGTTTGCACTATATATTCTACCTCTTGGTGATGTCATTCGGAAACATGTCAACTTTCATTGCTATGCAGACAACACACAGCTGTACATTTATATGAAACAAGTTGAAGCCCCAAAATTGCCTTCCCTGGAAGCCTGTGTTTCAGACATAATTAAATGTTTTATGTTTAAACTCGGACAAAACAGAGATGCTAGTTCCAGGTCCCAAAAAAACAAAGAGATATGCTGTCAGATAGGGCAATCAATCTTGATGGTTGTACAGTTGTCTCAAATAAAACTGTGAAGGAGCTCGTTTTTACTATGGACACTGATCTCTCTTTTGAGGAACACACTGCAGCCTTTTTCCATATTCATAACATTCAAAAATCTGAAATGTTTCATCAAAAAATTATTGTCGGCTCCCCTCTCTCCACTGGGTTTCTCTGCCTCTTACCCCATTACAGGGGCTGAGTCACTGGATTACTCGCTCTCTCTCATGCCATCCCTAGGAGGGGTGCATCACGACATCCCAGGCTTTTTATCTACCCGACCTGAGTGGATTGAGTTACTGAGTTACAGAGCGAGCAATCCAATGACACCAGCACAGCCAGAAGAGGACTGGCCACCCCTCATAGCCTGGTTCCTCTCCCCCCAGCACAGCCAGAAGAGGACTGGCCACCCCTCAGAGCCTGGTTCCTCTCCACCCAAAACAGCCAGAAGAAGATTGGTCACCCCTCAGAGCCTGGTTCCTCTCCCCCCAGCACAGCCAGAAGAGGACTGGTCACCCCTCAGAGCCTGGTTCCTCTCTAGGTTTCTTCCTAGCTTCCTGCCTCCCTAGGGAGTTTTTCCTAGCCACCGTGCTTCTACATCGGAATTGCTTGCTGTTTGGGGTTTTAGGCTGGGTTTCTGTAGAGCACTTTGTGACAACTGCTGATGTAAAAATGTTTTTATAAAGACATTTGATTGATTGTGTTCTGCGTGTGTGTGTGTGCTGTGTGAGTGCGCTGTGTGTGTGTGTGCTGTGTGAGTGTGCTGTGTGTGTGTGTGCTGTGTGAGTGCGCTGTGTGTGTGTGCTGTGTGCTGTGTGAGTGCGCTGTGTGTGTGTGTGCTGTGTGAGTGCGCTGTGTGTGTGTGTGCCGTGTGAGTGCGCTGTGTGTGTGTGTGCTGTGTGAGTGCGCTGTGTGTGTGTGTGTGCTGTGTGAGTGCGCTGTGTGTGTGTGTGCTGTGTGTGTGCTGAGTGTGTGCTGTGTGAGTGCGCTGTGTGTGTGCTGTGTGAGTACGCTGTGTGTGTGTGCTGTGTGATTGCGCTGTGTGTGTGCCGTGTGTGTGTGCTGTGTGTGTATCCTCACCCAGAGTGGGTCTCCCTTCAGAGGGCCCATCATGGCCATGAAGAGCGGCTGCTGGAACAGAGCAAACAGAGCAGACACCAGAGACTGCATCCCCGTCAGACTGCCAAACTGAGACGACGGGTACCTAGAGAGGGAATATAATCCATTTACAGTTTTCATGTTGATACCATCTCTCTCTCACTCACTCACTCACTCACTCACTCACTCACTCACTCACTCACTCACTCACTCACTCACTCACACACCCTCCCAGGGTGATGCCAGTACTCACACAGCAGCGTAGAGACCTCCGGTTGCAGAGTGGATGAACCCTCTCACAACAGTATGGAGGACAAATGACAGGATCTGAGGAGAGGAGGAACACATCAGATGACAATCACCAGCTCTGCAGGAGGGCCTGGGGCAAGGGACCTAAAACATGTTGTTGTAGCCCTGAATATGATTCATACTGTTGTTTTATTCCTGAATGTGATTCATACTGTTGTTTTATCCCTGAATATGATTCATAATGTTGTTGTAGCCCTGAATATGATTCATACTGTTGTTTTATTCCTGAATATGATTCATACTGTTGTTTTATCCCTGAATATGATTCATAATGTTGTTGTAGCCCTGAATATGATTCATACTGTTGTTTTATCCCTGAATGTGATTCATAATGTTGTTGTTGTACCCCTGAATATGATTCATAATGTTGTTTTATCCCTGAATGTGATTCATAATGTTGTTGTTGTAGCCCTGAATGTGATTCATAATGCTGTTGTTGTAGCCCTGAATGTGATTCATAATGTTGTTGTTGTAGCCCTGAATGTGATTCATAATGTTGTTGTAGCCCTGAATATGATTCATACTGTTGTTTTATCCCTGAATATGATTCATAATGCTGTTGTTGTAGCCCTGAATGTGATTCATAATGTTGTTGTTGTAGCCCTGAATGTGATTCATAATGTTGTTTTATCCCTGAATATGATTCATACTGTTGTTTTATCCCTGAATGTGATTCATAATGTTGTTGTAGCCCTGAATATGATTCATAATGCTGTTGTAGCCCTGAATGTGATTCATAATGTTGTTGTTTTATCCCTGAATGTGATTCATAATGTTGTTGTTGTAGCCCTGAATATGATTCATACTGTTGTTTTATCCCTGAATGTGATTCATAATGTTGTTGTTTTATCCCTGAATGTGATTCATAATGTTGTTGTAGCCCTGAATATGATTCATAATGTTGTTTTATCCCTGAATGTGATTCATAATGTTGTTGTTGTAGCCCTGAATGTGATTCATAATGCTGTTGTTGTAGCCCTGAATGTGATTCATAATGTTGTTGTTGTAGCCCTGAATGTGATTCATAATGTTGTTGTAGCCCTGAATGTGATTCATAATGTTGTTGTACCCCTGAATATGATTCATAATGTCGTTGTAGCCCTGAATATGATTCATAATGTTGTTTTATCCCTGAATGTGATTCATAATGTTGTTGTAGCCCTGAATATGATTCATAATGTTGTTGTAGCCCTGAATGTGATTCATAATGCTGTTGTAGCCCTGAATGTGATTCATAATGTTGTTGTAGCCCTGAATATGATTCATAATGCTGTTGTTTTAGCCCTGAATATGATTCATAATGCTGTTGTTTTAGCCCTGAATGTGATTCATACTGTTGTTTTATCCCTGAATGTGATTCATAATGTTGTTGTTGTAGCCCTGAATATGATTCATAATGTTATTGTTGTAGCCCTGAATGTGATTCATAATGTTATTGTTGTAGCCATGAATGTGATTCATAATGTTGTTGTAGCCCTGAATATGATTCATAATGTTGTTGTTGTAGCCCTGAATGTGATTCATAATGTTATTGTTGTAGCCATGAATGTGATTCATAATGTTGTTGTAGCCCTGAATATGATTCATAATGCTGTTGTTGTAGCCCTGAATGTGATTCATAATGTTGTTGTTGTAGCCCTGAATGTGATTCATAATGCTGTTGTAGCCCTGAATATGATTCATAATGTTGTTGTTGTAGCCCTGAATGTGATTCATAATGTTATTGTTGTAGCCCTGAATGTGATTCATAATGCTGTTGTAGCCCTGAATATGATTCATAATGTTGTTTTAGCCCTGAATGTGATTCATAATGTTGTTGTAGCCCTGAATATGATTCATAATGCTGTTGTAGCCCGAATGTGATTCATAATGTTGTTGTAGCCCTGAATATGATTCATAATGTTGTTGTAGCCCGAATGTGATTCATAATGTTGTTGTAGCCCTGAATATGATTCATAATGTTGTTGTTGTAGCCCTGAATATGATTCATAATGTTGTTGTAGCCCTGAATATGATTCATAATGTTGTTGTTGTAGCCCTGAATATGATTCATAATGTTGTTGTATCCCTGAATATGATTCATAATGTTGTTGTAGCCCGAATGTGATTCATAATGTTGTTGTAGCCCTGAATATGATTCATAATGTTGTTGTTGTAGCCCTGAATATGATTCATACTGTTGTTTTATCCCTGAATGTGATTCATAATGTTGTTTTATCCCTGAATGTGATTCATAATGTTGTTGTTTTAGCCCTGAATGTGATTCATAATGTTGTTGTTGTAGCCCTGAATGTGATTCATAATGTTATTGTTGTAGCCCTGAATGTGATTCATAATGTTGTTGTAGCCCTGAATGTGATTCATAATGTTGTTGTAGCCCTGAATTTGATTCATAATGCTGTTGTTGTAGCCCTGAATATGATTCATAATGCTGTTGTTGTAGCCCTGAATGTGATTCATAATGTTGTTGTTGTAGCCCTGAATATGATTCATAATGTTGTTGTTGTAGCCCTGAATGTGATTCATAATGTTGTTTTAGCCCTGAATGTGATTCATAATGTTGTTGTAGCCCTGAATATGATTCATAATGCTGTTGTAGCCCTGAATATGATTCATAATGTTGTTGTAGCCCTGAATGTGATTCATAATGTTGTTGTAGCCCTGAATATGATTCATAATGCTGTTGTTTTAGCCCTGAATATGATTCATAATGCTGTTGTTTTAGCCCTGAATGTGATTCATACTGTTGTTTTATCCCTGAATGTGATTCATAATGTTGTTGTTGTAGCCCTGAATATGATTCATAATGTTATTGTTGTAGCCCTGAATGTGATTCATAATGTTATTGTTGTAGCCATGAATGTGATTCATAATGTTGTTGTAGCCCTGAATATGATTCATAATGTTGTTGTTGTAGCCCTGAATGTGATTCATAATGTTATTGTTGTAGCCATGAATGTGATTCATAATGTTGTTGTAGCCCTGAATATGATTCATAATGCTGTTGTTGTAGCCCTGAATGTGATTCATAATGTTGTTGTTGTAGCCCTGAATGTGATTCATAATGCTGTTGTAGCCCTGAATATGATTCATAATGTTGTTGTTGTAGCCCTGAATGTGATTCATAATGTTATTGTTGTAGCCCTGAATGTGATTCATAATGCTGTTGTAGCCCTGAATATGATTCATAATGCTGTTGTAGCCCGAATGTGATTCATAATGTTGTTGTAGCCCTGAATATGATTCATAATGTTGTTGTAGCCCGAATGTGATTCATAATGTTGTTGTAGCCCTGAATATGATTCATAATGTTGTTGTTGTAGCCCTGAATATGATTCATAATGTTGTTGTAGCCCTGAATATGATTCATAATGTTGTTGTTGTAGCCCTGAATATGATTCATAATGTTGTTGTAGCCCTGAATATGATTCATAATGTTGTTGTAGCCCGAATGTGATTCATAATGTTGTTGTAGCCCTGAATATGATTCATAATGTTGTTTTATCCCTGAATGTGATTCATAATGTTGTTTTAGCCCTGAATGTGATTCATAATGTTGTTGTTGTAGCCCTGAATGTGATTCATAATGTTATTGTTGTAGCCCTGAATGTGATTCATAATGTTGTTGTAGCCCTGAATGTGATTCATAATGTTGTTGTAGCCCTGAATTTGATTCATAATGCTGTTGTTGTAGCCCTGAATATGATTCATAATGCTGTTGTTGTAGCCCTGAATGTGATTCATAATGTTGTTGTTGTAGCCCTGAATATGATTCATAATGTTGTTGTTGTAGCCCTGAATGTGATTCATAATGTTGTTTTAGCCCTGAATGTGATTCATAATGTTGTTGTAGCCCTGAATATGATTCATAATGCTGTTGTAGCCCTGAATATGATTCATAATGTTGTTGTAGCCCTGAATGTGATTCATAATGTTGTTGTACCCCTGAATGTGATTCATGTTGTTGTCGTAGCCCTGAATATGATTCATAATGTTGTTGTTGTAGCCCTGAATGTGATTCATAATGTTGTTGTAGCCCTGAATATGATTCATAATGTTGTTGTAGCCCGAATGTGATTCATAATGTTGTTGTAGCCCTGAATATGATTCATAATGTTGTTGTAGCCCTGAATATGATTCATAATGTTGTTGTTGTAGCCCTGAATATGATTCATAATGTTGTTGTTGTAGCCCTGAATGTGATTCATAATGTTGTTGTAGCCCTGAATATGATTCATAATGTTGTTGTAGCCCGAATGTGATTCATAATGTTGTTGTAGCCCTGAATATGATTCATAATGTTGTTGTAGCCCTGAATATGATTCATAATGTTGTTGTAGCCCTGAATATGATTCATAATGCTGTTGTTGTAGCCCTGAATGTGATTCATAATGCTGTTGTTGTAGCCCTGAATGTGATTCATAATGTTGTTGTTTTAGCCATGAATATGATTCATAATGTTGTTGTTTTAGCCATGAATGTGATTCATAATGTTGTTGTTGTAGCCCTGAATATGATTCATAATGTTATTGTTTTAGCCATGAATATGATTCATAATGTTGTTGTTTTAGCCATGAATGTGATTCATAATGTTGTTGTTGTAGCCCTGAATATGATTCATAATGTTGTTGTTTTAGCCATGAATATGATTCATAATGTTGTTGTTTTAGCCATGAATGTGATTCATAATGCTGTTGTTGTAGCCCTGAATGTGATTCATAATGTTGTTGTTTTAGCCATGAATATGATTCATAATGTTGTTGTTGTAGCCCTGAATATGATTCATAATGTTGTTGTTGTAGCCCTGAATATGATTCATACTGTTGTTTTATCCCTGAATGTGATTCATAATGTTATTGTTGTAGCCATGAATGTGATTCATAATGTTGTTGTAGCCCTGAATGTGATTCATAATGTTGTTGTTTTAGCCATGAATGTGATTCATAATGTTGTTGTTGTAGCCCTGAATATGATTCATACTGTTGTTTTATCCCTGAATGTGATTCATAATGTTGTTGTTGTAGCCCTGAATGTGATTCATAATGTTGTTGTTTTAGCCATGAATGTGATTCATAATGTTGTTGTTGTAGCCCTGAATGTGATTCATAATGTTGTTGTAGCCCTGAATGTGATTCATAATGTTGTTGTAGCCCTGAATATGATTCATAATGTTGTTGTAGCCCTGAATGTGATTCATAATGTTGTTGTTGTAGCCCTGAATGTGATTCATAATGTTGTTGTTTTAGCCATGAATGTGATTCATAATGTTGTTGTTGTAGCCCTGAATGTGATTCATAATGTTGTTGTAGCCCTGAATGTGATTCATAATGTTGTTGTAGCCCTGAATATGATTCATAATGTTGTTGTAGCCCTGAATGTGATTCATAATGTTGTTTTAGCCCTGAATGTGATTCATAATGTTGTTGTAGCCCTGAATATGATTCATAATGCTGTTGTAGCCCTGAATGTGATTCATAATGTTGTTGTACCCCTGAATGTGATTCATGTTGTTGTCGTAGCCCTGAATATGATTCATAATGTTGTTGTTGTAGCCCTGAATGTGATTCATAATGCTATTGTAGCCCTGAATATGATTCATAATGTTGTTGTAGCCCGAATGTGATTCATAATGTTGTTGTAGCCCTGAATATGATTCATAATGTTGTTGTTGTAGCCCTGAATGTGATTCATAATGCTGTTGTAGCCCTGAATGTGATTCATAATGTTGTTGTAGCCAAGAATATGATTCATAATGCTGTTGTAGCCCTGAATGTGATTCATAATGCTGTTGTAGCCCTGAATGTGATTCATAATGTTGTTGTAGCCCTGAATGTGATTCATAATGTTGTTGTCGTAGCCCTGAATATGATTCATAATGTTGTTGTTGTAGCCCTGAATGTGATTCATAATGTTGTTGTAGCCCTGAATATGATTCATAATGTTGTTGTAGCCCTGAATGTGATTCATAATGTTGTTGTAGCCCTGAATGTGATTCATAATGTTGTTGTTGTAGCCCTGAATGTGATTCATAATGTTGTTTTATCCCTGAATTTAATTCATAATGTTGTTGTTGTAGCCCTGAATGTGATTCATAATGTTTTTGTAGCCCTGAATGTGATTCATAATGCTGTTGTTTTATCCCTGAATATGATTCATAATGTTGTTGTTTTAGCCCTGAATGTGATTCATAATGCTGTTGTAGCCCTGAATGTGATTCATAATGCTGTTGTAGCCCTGAATGTGATTCATAATGTTGTTGTAGCCCTGAATATGATTCATAATGCTGTTGTTGTAGCCCTGAATGTGATTCATAATGTTGTTGTTTTAGCCCTGAATGTGATTCATAATGTTGTTGTACCCCTGAATGTGATTCATAATGTTGTTGTTTTAGCCCTGAATGTGATTCATAATGTTGTTGTACCCCTGAATGTGATTCATAATGTTGTTGTCGTAGCCCGGAATGTGATTCATAATGTTGTTGTCTTAGTCCTGAATATGATTCATAATGTTGTTGTTGTAGCCCTGAATATGATTCATAATGTTGTTGTTGTAGCCCTGAATGTGATTCATAATGTTGTTGTAGCCCTGAATATGATTCATAATGTTGTTGTTGTAGCCCTGAATATGATTCATAATGTTGTTGTAGCCCTGAATATGATTCATAATGTTGTTGTAGCCCTGAATATGATTCATAATGCTGTTGTTGTAGCCCTGAATGTGATTCATAATGCTGTTGTTGTAGCCCTGAATGTGATTCATAATGTTGTTGTTTTAGCCATGAATATGATTCATAATGTTGTTGTTTTAGCCATGAATGTGATTCATAATGTTGTTGTTGTAGCCCTGAATATGATTCATAATGTTATTGTTTTAGCCATGAATATGATTCATAATGTTGTTGTTTTAGCCATGAATGTGATTCATAATGTTGTTGTTGTAGCCCTGAATATGATTCATAATGTTGTTGTTTTAGCCATGAATATGATTCATAATGTTGTTGTTTTAGCCATGAATGTGATTCATAATGCTGTTGTTGTAGCCCTGAATGTGATTCATAATGTTGTTGTTTTAGCCATGAATATGATTCATAATGTTGTTGTTTTAGCCATGAATGTGATTCATAATGTTGTTGTTGTAGCCCTGAATGTGATTCATAATGTTGTTGTAGCCCTGAATGTGATTCATAATGTTATTGTTGTAGCCATGAATGTGATTCATAATGTTGTTGTAGCCCTGAATGTGATTCATAATGTTGTTGTTTTAGCCATGAATGTGATTCATAATGTTGTTGTTGTAGCCCTGAATATGATTCATACTGTTGTTTTATCCCTGAATGTGATTCATAATGTTGTTGTTGTAGCCCTGAATGTGATTCATAATGTTGTTGTTTTAGCCATGAATGTGATTCATAATGTTGTTGTTGTAGCCCTGAATGTGATTCATAATGTTGTTGTAGCCCTGAATGTGATTCATAATGTTGTTGTAGCCCTGAATATGATTCATAATGTTGTTGTAGCCCTGAATGTGATTCATAATGTTGTTGTTGTAGCCCTGAATGTGATTCATAATGTTGTTGTTTTAGCCATGAATGTGATTCATAATGTTGTTGTTGTAGCCCTGAATGTGATTCATAATGTTGTTGTAGCCCTGAATGTGATTCATAATGTTGTTGTAGCCCTGAATATGATTCATAATGTTGTTGTAGCCCTGAATGTGATTCATAATGTTGTTTTAGCCCTGAATGTGATTCATAATGTTGTTGTAGCCCTGAATATGATTCATAATGCTGTTGTAGCCCTGAATGTGATTCATAATGTTGTTGTACCCCTGAATGTGATTCATGTTGTTGTCGTAGCCCTGAATATGATTCATAATGTTGTTGTTGTAGCCCTGAATGTGATTCATAATGCTATTGTAGCCCTGAATATGATTCATAATGTTGTTGTAGCCCGAATGTGATTCATAATGTTGTTGTAGCCCTGAATATGATTCATAATGTTGTTGTTGTAGCCCTGAATGTGATTCATAATGCTGTTGTAGCCCTGAATGTGATTCATAATGTTGTTGTAGCCAAGAATATGATTCATAATGCTGTTGTAGCCCTGAATGTGATTCATAATGCTGTTGTAGCCCTGAATGTGATTCATAATGTTGTTGTAGCCCTGAATGTGATTCATAATGTTGTTGTCGTAGCCCTGAATATGATTCATAATGTTGTTGTTGTAGCCCTGAATGTGATTCATAATGTTGTTGTAGCCCTGAATATGATTCATAATGTTGTTGTAGCCCTGAATGTGATTCATAATGTTGTTGTAGCCCTGAATGTGATTCATAATGTTGTTGTTGTAGTCCTGAATGTGATTCATAATGTTGTTGTAGCCCTGAATGTGATTCATAATGTTGTTTTATCCCTGAATTTAATTCATAATGTTGTTGTTGTAGCCCTGAATGTGATTCATAATGTTTTTGTAGCCCTGAATGTGATTCATAATGCTGTTGTTTTATCCCTGAATATGATTCATAATGTTGTTGTTTTAGCCCTGAATGTGATTCATAATGCTGTTGTAGCCCTGAATGTGATTCATAATGCTGTTGTAGCCCTGAATGTGATTCATAATGTTGTTGTAGCCCTGAATATGATTCATAATGCTGTTGTTGTAGCCCTGAATGTGATTCATAATGTTGTTGTTTTAGCCCTGAATGTGATTCATAATGTTGTTGTACCCCTGAATGTGATTCATAATGTTGTTGTTTTAGCCCTGAATGTGATTCATAATGTTGTTGTACCCCTGAATGTGATTCATAATGTTGTTGTCGTAGCCCGGAATGTGATTCATAATGTTGTTGTCTTAGTCCTGAATATGATTCATAATGTTGTTGTTGTAGCCCTGAATATGATTCATAATGTTGTTGTTGTAGCCCTGAATGTGATTCATAATGTTGTTGTAGCCCTGAATATGATTCATAATGTTGTTGTTGTAGCCCTGAATATGATTCATAATGCTGTTGTAGCCCTGAATGTGATTCATAATGCTGTTGTAGCCCTGAATATGATTCATAATGCTGTTGTAGCCCTGAATGTGATTCATAATGCTGTTGTAGCCCTGAATGTGATTCATAATGTTCTTGTCGTAGCCCTGAATGTGATTCATAATGTTGTTGTAGCCCTGAATATGATTCATAATGTTGTTGTAGCCCTGAATGTGATTCATAATGCTGTTGTAGCCCTGAATGTGATTCATAATGTTGTTGTTGTAGCCCTGAATATGATTCATAATGTTGTTGTCGTAGCCCTGAATATGATTCATAATGTTGTTGTTGTAGCCCTGAATGTGATTCATAATGCTGTTGTAGCCCTGAATATGATTCATAATGTTGTTGTAGCCCTGAATGTGATTCATAATGTTGTTGTAGCCCTGAATGTGATTCATAATGTTGTTGTAGCCCTGAATATGATTCATAATGCTGTTGTAGCCCTGAATGTGATTCATAATGTTGTTGTTGTAGCCCTGAATGTGATTCATAATGTTGTTGTAGCCCTGAATGTGATTCATAATGTTGTTTTATCCCTGAATATGATTCATAATGTTGTTGTTGTAGCCCTGAATGTGATTCATAATGCTGTTGTAGCCCTGAATGTGATTCATAATGTTGTTGTAGCCAAGAATATGATTCATAATGCTGTTGTAGCCCTGCATGTGATTCATAATGTTGTTGTCGTAGCCCTGAATATGATTCATAATGTTGTTGTTGTAGCCCTGAATGTGATTCATAATGTTGTTGTAGCCCTGAATATGATTCATAATGTTGTTGTAGCCCTGAATGTGATTCATAATGTTGTTGTAGCCCTGAATGTGATTCATAATGTTGTTGTTGTAGCCCTGAATGTGATTCATAATGTTGTTGTAGCCCTGAATGTGATTCATAATGTTGTTTTATCCCTGAATATAATTCATAATGTTGTTGTTGTAGCCCTGAATGTGATTCATAATGTTGTTGTAGCCCTGAATGTGATTCATAATGCTGTTGTTTTATCCCTGAATATGATTCATAATGTTGTTGTTTTAGCCCTGAATGTGATTCATAATGCTGTTGTAGCCCTGAATGTGATTCATAATGTTGTTGTAGCCCTGAATATGATTCATAATGTTGTTGTTGTAGCCCTGAATGTGATTCATAATGTTGTTGTCTTAGTCCTGAATATGATTCATAATGTTGTTGTTGTAGCCCTGAATGTGATTCATAATGCTGTTGTAGCCCTGAATGTGATTCATAATGCTGTTGTAGCCCTGAATGTGATTCATAATGTTGTTGTCGTAGCCCTGAATATGATTCATAATGTTGTTGTTGTAGCCCTGAATGTGATTCATAATGCTGTTGTAGCCCTGAATATGATTCATAATGTTGTTGTAGCCCTGAATGTGATTCATAATGTTGTTGTAGCCCTGAATGTGATTCATAATGCTGTTGTAGCCCTGAATGTGATTCATAATGTTCTTGTCGTAGCCCTGAATGTGATTCATAATGTTGTTGTAGCCCTGAATATGATTCATAATGTTGTTGTAGCCCTGAATGTGATTCATAATGCTGTTGTAGCCCTGAATGTGATTCATAATGTTGTTGTTGTAGCCCTGAATATGATTCATAATGTTGTTGTCGTAGCCCTGAATATGATTCATAATGTTGTTGTTGTAGCCCTGAATGTGATTCATAATGCTGTTGTAGCCCTGAATATGATTCATAATGTTGTTGTAGCCCTGAATGTGATTCATAATGTTGTTGTAGCCCTGAATGTGATTCATAATGTTGTTGTAGCCCTGAATATGATTCATAATGCTGTTGTAGCCCTGAATGTGATTCATAATGTTGTTGTTGTAGCCCTGAATGTGATTCATAATGTTGTTGTAGCCCTGAATGTGATTCATAATGTTGTTTTATCCCTGAATATGATTCATAATGTTGTTGTTGTAGCCCTGAATGTGATTCATAATGCTGTTGTAGCCCTGAATGTGATTCATAATGTTGTTGTAGCCAAGAATATGATTCATAATGCTGTTGTAGCCCTGCATGTGATTCATAATGTTGTTGTCGTAGCCCTGAATATGATTCATAATGTTGTTGTTGTAGCCCTGAATGTGATTCATAATGTTGTTGTAGCCCTGAATATGATTCATAATGTTGTTGTAGTCCTGAATGTGATTCATAATGTTGTTGTTGTAGCCCTGAATGTGATTCATAATGTTGTTGTAGCCCTGAATGTGATTCATAATGTTGTTTTATCCCTGAATATAATTCATAATGTTGTTGTTGTAGCCCTGAATGTGATTCATAATGTTGTTGTAGCCCTGAATGTGATTCATAATGCTGTTGTTTTATCCCTGAATATGATTCATAATGTTGTTGTTTTAGCCCTGAATGTGATTCATAATGCTGTTGTAGCCCTGAATGTGATTCATAATGTTGTTGTAGCCCTGAATATGATTCATAATGTTGTTGTTGTAGCCCTGAATGTGATTCATAATGTTGTTGTCTTAGTCCTGAATATGATTCATAATGTTGTTGTTGTAGCCCTGAATGTGATTCATAATGCTGTTGTAGCCCTGAATGTGATTCATAATGCTGTTGTAGCCCTGAATGTGATTCATAATGTTGTTGTCGTAGCCCTGAATGTGATTCATAATGTTGTTGTAGCCCTGAATATGATTCATAATGCTGTTGTAGCCCTGAATATGATTCATAATGTTGTTGTTGTAGCCCTGAATGTGATTCATAATGCTGTTGTAGCCCTGAATATGATTCATAATGTTGTTGTAGCCCTGAATATGATTCATAATGCTGTTGTAGCCCTGAATGTGATTCATAATGCTGTTGTAGCCCTGAATGTGATTCATAATGTTGTTGTAGCCCTGCATGTGATTCATAATGTTGTTGTAGTAGCCCTGAATATGATTTATAATGTTGTTGTTGTAGCCCTGAATGTGATTCATAATGTTGTTGTAGCCCTGAATATGATTCATAATGTTGTTGTACCCCTGAATATGATTCATAATGTTGTTGTAGCCCTGCATGTGATTCATAATGTTGTTGTAGTAGCCCTGAATGTGATTCATAATGTTGTTGTTGTAGCCCTGCATGTGATTCATAATGCTGTTGTAGCCCTGAATATGATTCATAATGTTGTTGTAGCCCTGAATGTGATTCATAATGTTGTTGTGGCCCTGAATATGATTCATAATGCTGTTGTTTTATCCCTGAATATGATTCATAATGTTGTTGTAGCCCTGAATATGATTCATAATGTTGTTGTAGCCCTGAATATGATTCATAATGTTGTTGTTGTAGCCCTGAATGTGATTCATAATGTTGTTGTAGCCCTGAATATGATTCATAATGTTGTTGTAGCCCTGAATGTGATTCATAATGTTGTTGTAGCCCTGAATGTGATTCATAATGTTGTTGTTGTAGCCCTGAATGTGATTCATAATGTTGTTGTAGCCCTGAATGTGATTCATAATGTTGTTTTATCCCTGAATATAATTCATAATGTTGTTGTTGTAGCCCTGAATGTGATTCATAATGTTGTTGTAGCCCTGAATGTGATTCATAATGCTGTTGTTTTATCCCTGAATATGATTCATAATGTTGTTGTTTTAGCCCTGAATGTGATTCATAATGCTGTTGTAGCCCTGAATGTGATTCATAATGTTGTTGTAGCCCTGAATATGATTCATAATGTTGTTGTTGTAGCCCTGAATGTGATTCATAATGTTGTTGTCTTAGTCCTGAATATGATTCATAATGTTGTTGTTGTAGCCCTGAATGTGATTCATAATGCTGTTGTAGCCCTGAATGTGATTCATAATGCTGTTGTAGCCCTGAATGTGATTCATAATGTTGTTGTCGTAGCCCTGAATGTGATTCATAATGTTGTTGTAGCCCTGAATATGATTCATAATGCTGTTGTAGCCCTGAATATGATTCATAATGTTGTTGTTGTAGCCCTGAATGTGATTCATAATGCTGTTGTAGCCCTGAATATGATTCATAATGTTGTTGTAGCCCTGAATATGATTCATAATGCTGTTGTAGCCCTGAATGTGATTCATAATGTTGTTGTCGTAGCCCTGAATGTGATTCATAATGTTGTTGTAGCCCTGAATGTGATTCATAATGCTGTTGTAGCCCTGAATATGATTCATAATGTTGTTGTAGCCCTGAATATGATTCATAATGCTGTTGTAGCCCTGAATGTGATTCATAATGTTGTTGTAGCCCTGAATGTGATTCATAATGTTGTTGTAGCCCTGAATGTGATTCATAATGTTGTTGTAGCCCTGAATGTGATTCATAATGTTGTTGTAGCCCTGAATGTGATTCATAATGTTGTAGTAGCCCTGAATATGATTCATAATGTTGTTGTTGTAGCCCTGAATGTGATTCATAATGTTGTTGTAGCCCTGAATATGATTCATAATGTTGTTGTAGCCCTGAATATGATTCATAATGTTGTTGTAGCCCTGCATGTGATTCATAATGTTGTTGTAGTAGCCCTGAATGTGATTCATAATGTTGTTGTTGTAGCCCTGCATGTGATTCATAATGTTGTTGTAGCCCTGAATGTGATTCATAATGTTGTTGTGGCCCTGAATATGATTCATAATGCTGTTGTTTTATCCCTGAATATGATTCATAATGTTGTTGTAGCCCTGAATATGATTCATAATGTTGTTGTAGCCCTGAATATGATTCATAATGTTGTTGTAGCCCTGAATGTGATTCATAATGTTGTTGTAGCCCTGAATATGATTCATAATGTTGTTGTAGCCATGAATGTGATTCATAATGTTGTTGTAGCCCTGCATATGATTCATAATGCTGTTTTTTTTATCCCTGAATATTATTCATAATGCTGTTTTTTTTATCCCTGAATATTATTCATAATTCCCATAAACCTGGGAATTTCAGGATGGTTAACAAAGTTTTCAATACTTAATACTCAATGGCAGTGCCGGTTCAGAACAATTGTCTTGATTATCTGATGCCTGTAGTTCAGATTTGTCAAGTCTTGTTATGCCTTTTTTTGTATTTTAAATCTGATTAAATCTTAATACTTAATACATAATACTCTCTTTATTTATATAATCAGCACAAAGTCCATTGCACAGTGACCCAACTCGGTTTCTTCCAACAGTGCATTCTTCATCTGGAAGTGTCAGGACATGTTGTAGTCTTTCAAGACAGCGATGCTCTCTTTGCACACTCAGCACACAGCTTTCCCTGATACCTCAATAAAGAAATATTTGTCCACACTTGCTGGAACACCCTACATTCATTGTCTACTTTCCTTTTCTTTGAAAGATGCATTTTTGTGCAATTTCTAGCTAGCTACTTTTTTTAACTGTGACCTGTGTGTCAGCCTGTCAGTTGTTATTTATACGTGCCTTCAAAATAAATGTCCCAGAAGTGGTGGGAGTTAAATCATTACACAAAGCGAGTATTCATTGGGCTATTAATTTGAAAACATTTTTCAAAACTTTACTCTCGCAAATTCTTTATGTGTTCTGAGCATGATTCCAAGGGCCGTATTGAATCAGATCGCGGGCCGCGTAAGGCCCCCGGGCCGGCCTTTGCCCAGGCCTGGTGTAGGGGCAAGTGTGTGATGCTGTCCGCTATAGAGAGTAGTTTGTGGTGTCTAGCTGTAGTTCCACTTGAAGGCCTATAGGTGGCGACAGAGCACCACTCACATCTCATTCCAACATCAGCTGTCACCAATTTTTGTCCTGGACAGCTACTTCTGATTGGCCAGGAGAAGGTAAGGAGGCGGGGACTAGTTTGAGTTATAGCTGGATGGAGCACTTACCTGCAGTGGGAGGTTGGGCACCAGGCAGGTGATGCCGAATCCCACCAATAGGACATTGGTCAGGATGAACGCTCGCATTGCATTGGTCACCTTCTGGATCTGTCTGTCTCTGGGCTTGGCCTTGAGCTGGTCCCTGGGGAGGTTAGGGTTAGAGAGGGGAGAGGAGGTCCGATCCTATTCCCATCAGCCCATCACACAGACATCAACCCTTAGCCTTGGCACTCTTATCCAAACCTCTCAGACCCCCATAGATGGTAAGGGCTACTTGCTAGTGACTTAACTTACTATGCTGGCTGGCTGTACTGCATTTGTTTGATAATTTAAATTAAATGAAAGTACTTTATGTATCTACTCCCCCAATGCTTGAAGATGTCGTAAGTATTTGAACAAATTCACTTATAGTTTATTCAAGTAGTCAACAGTTTAGTAATGGTCCCACATTCCTAGCACGCAATGACTACACCAAGCTTGTGACTCTACAAACTGGGTGCATCTACTGTTTGTTTTGGTTGTGTTTCAGATTATGTTGTGCCCAAGGTGAATATTGTATTGTGTCATTTTGGAGTCACTTTTATTGTAAATTAGAATGTTTTGGGGGTATGATCTTTGTGCCTCTGAAACTCTCTGTAGGGCCTAGGGGTTAGGATGTAAGGATAGGTGACATAGTAACTTACTTGCTACACGGTTCCTCCTCCCCCTCTGCATCTTCGCAGTCCTTCAGCTTCCAGTCCATAATCTGACCAATCACTGGAGTCGTCATCAGACATAGTAGCTGCAGCATGCCGAAGATAGAGGAGTACAAACTGACTGTGGAGAGAGGAGGGAGGAGAGAGAGAGAGAGAGAGAGAGAGAGAGAGAGAGAGAGAGAGAGAGAGAGAGAGAGAGAGAGAGAGAGAGAGAGAGAGAGAGAGAGAGAGAGAGAGAGAGAGAGAGAGAGAGAGAGAGAGAGAGAGAGAGAGAGAGAGAGAGAGAGAGAGAGGACAGAGACACACAGAGAGAGAGAGAGGACAGATTATTAGCCAGTCTAATAAATAACTATTCCATGTTAATCCATAGAGTTCCTGCGTTTTAGCATTAATGATTACGGTAGTAAGTTAATGAGTAGTAGATCTAGTAACTGATGATAGGCTAGCAGCTACCTAGTACTGGTTTAGCTCAGGGCAGGGACAGTCAAGGACTGGGCTAGGTTGGGGGAGAACATAGAGAATATAGAGGTCTCTAGTGGCCAAAAGGACATATTAGCATTGGCAGCGCCATTGAGGGTTTCCATCATTTTAATGTAGTCAACTGGGTGGGACTTCCAACTCCATTGGCTGATCCCTCCTGGTGACTCTGTTGGAGTCATGTTCAACCGGGTCATCCAGAGGGAACAGCCAATCGTGATTTATTTTTGATTTATTTTCTTCATAATGATCAATAGCCTCAAATGGCGCTGCCCAGGCTGTCACAGGCACTATAATGGCACAGATACAAAGATGAGTCCTCTATCTATCTCTATGGGGGAGAAGTACAGCAACAACACAGTTGTTAAGAGGCTAAGGTTGATGCTAATGTGGTTGCTTTATACACAGCTATGGTCATGCTTATGAAGCTAACCAATAGTAACAATGATAACTATTCCATGGTTAAGGTTAATGCTACGTTTGAATGACAAAGGTAACTATCACAGTCATCACAAAACTAGAGTGAAATGCTAATAGCACTTGCTATAGAATTTCCAAATGAGCTGACCTATTCAGCAATTACCTTGAATGCAGTCTCGGCCAATGCGAGAACATTGCCCTTAAATTTCAATTGGGCTTCAGAGCTAAACTTTCGCAATACGGATTCAATAGAGTCCTGAGGTTTAGCATCGCACTAAGGTTAGCTGGTCAAGTCTAAGACTAGAGTTTAATGCTAGCAGTACCTAACATGGTAAGCTAAGGTTAATTGGTCACGCCTAAGACTAGGTTTCAATGCTAGCAGTACCTAACATGGTAAGCTAAGGTTAATTGGATACGCCTAAGACTAGGTTTCAATGCTAGCAGTATCTAACACGGTAAGCTAAGGTTAACTGGTCACGCCTAAGACTAGGATGTAATGCTAGCAGTACCTAAAACGATAAGCTAAGGTTAAAGCAGAGGTAGCCAACCCTCCCTGTGGAGAGCTACTGAGTGTGCAGGCTTTTTCTCCTGCCCTGCTGTAACACAACTGATTCAGCTGCTAGAAATCTGCAGCTGATGAGTAGAATAAGGTATGTTAGAGCAGGGCTGGAACAAAACCCTGCTCTCCACAAGATGGTTGGCCACTCTGTCCTATTACATGTTAGCAGTCTATACAACCGAGACAGTAACTAAAAACAGGGAAAAAAAGAGACAGACAGGCTAGTTTTAGGTGAGGCTAGGAAAGCTAAGAGACAGACAGGCTAGTTTTAGGTGAGGCTAGGAAAGCTAAGAGACAGACAGGCTAGTTTTAGGTGAGGCTAGGAAAGCTAAGAGACAGACAGGCTAGCTTTAGGTGAGGCTAGGAAAGCTAAGAGACAGACAGGCTAGTTTTAGGTGAGGCTAGGAAAGCTAAGAGACAGACAGGCTAGTTTTAGGTGAGGCTAGGAAAGCTAAGAGACAGACAGGCTAGTTTTAGGTGAGGCTAGGAAAGCTAAGAGACAGACAGTCTAGTTTTAGATGTTATATCTACTAGTCTAATCCAATAGGCCTGCAGTCTTACCAACTTCCATTCTCTCCACTACAGGAGAGAAAAAGAACATAGGGAGGAGGAAAATAAGAGAGGTGCATTTTAAAACACACAAGTCCTCAGCATATGTGGCAACTCCTTCAAGACTGTTGGAATTCCTCATGAAGCTGGTTGAGAGAATGCCAAGGGTGTACAAAGCTGTCATCAAGGCAAAGGGTGGCTACTTTGAAGAATATAAAATATATTTTGATTTATTTAACACTTTTTTGGTTACTACATGATTGCACATGTGTTATTTCATAGTTTTGATGTCTTCACTATTATTCTATAATGTATAAAATAGTACAAATAAAGAAAAATCCTGGAATGAGTAGGTGTGTCCAAACTTTTGACTGGTAGAGTATGTAGAAAACACATATACAATGACACCACTGACATACATGGCAAACATATCTTACCAAATCCTTACCAGATTACTTATTACATTTTTGTACAAATGATCTTCGCCTGCTGTAAACATTCTTATTTGATTGTCATGATTATTTTCCATATGGGGTACCCACCAGTGTTGAGGTCTCCAGGATGTTGTTCATGGCTCACCCAGCCCTAGCAGCAGTACCCACCAGTGTTGAGGTCTCCAGGATGTTTTTCATGGCTCACCCAGCCCTAGCAGCAGTACCCACCAGTGTTGAGGTCTCCAGGTTGTTGTTCATGGCTCACCCAGCCCTAGCAGCAGTACCCACCAGTGTTGAGGTCTCCAGGTTGTTGTTCATGGCTCACCCAGCCCTAGCAGCAGTACCCACCAGTGTTGAGGTCTCCAGGATGTTGTTCATGGCTCACCCAGCCCTAGCAGCAGTACCCATCAGTGTTGAGGTCTCCAGGATGTTGTTCATGGCTCACCCAGCCCTAGCAGCAGTACCCATCAGTGTTGACGTCTCCAGGTTGTTGTTCATGGCTCACCCAGCCCTAGCAGCAGTACCCACCAGTGTTGAGGTCTCCAGGTTGTTGTTCATGGCTCACCCAGCCCTAGCAGCAGTACCCACCAGTGTTGAGGTCTCCAGGATGTTGTTCATGGCTCACCCAGCCCTAGCAGCAGTACCCACCAGTGTTGAGGTCTCCAGGATGTTGTTCATGGCTCACCCAGCCCTAGCAGCAGTACCCATCAGTGTTGAGGTCTCCAGGATGTTGTTCATGGCTCACCCAGCCCTAGCAGCAGTACCCACCAGTGTTGACGTCTCCAGGTTGTTGTTCATGGCTCACCCAGCCCTAGCAGCAGTACCCACCAGTGTTGCGGTCTCCAGGATGTTTTTCATGGCTCACCCAGCCCTATCAGCAGTACCCACCAGTGTTGAGGTCTCCAGGATGTTGTTCATGGCTCACCCAGTCCTACCAGCAGTACCCACCAGTGTTGAGGTCTCCATCGCTGAGGGCCTCCAGGATGTTGTTCATGGCTCCCATGTAGAAGATGAGACGGAGCTGAGTGATGGACATGGTGACCAGAGAGAGGATGAAGAGAGGGCTGATGATGCTCTGCATGAACGACTGGGCTGAAGGACAGAAGCGGAGGCAGAGAAGAGATGTGTTTCAAATGTTTTCAAGGTTATTGTAGTATATGTTTGGTGTATGTACACTGTGTTGTGTTGTACTATGCACTTTGTGTTGTGTTCTGTTGTTTGAACATTGAATGAAGGTTGTGCGTTGTTGTATGAACATTGTGTCATGTTGGTATGTACAGGTAACTGCCGAAATAATGGAAATAACTTAGTAAAGGATGGATACAAATTATATTGAAAGCAGCTGCTTCCACACAGGTTCCCATCATGCTTAGGGTTATGTATAAAAATCCCCATTTGGCCATTATATTGTCTACCATTGCTATGCCCCCATAGGATGACAATGTTGGGGTTGGGGTTTCCTTTATTTTGGCAGTTACCTGTATGTTGTGTTGTTTTAAGTTGGCAGAATATTGTGGCATGTTTTTTTGTTTTTTCGTTGTGTTTTTCCCCCTTTTTTTCTCCCCAATTTCGTCATATCCAATTACAATCTTGTCTCATTGCTGCAACTCCCCAATGGGCTCGGGAGGCGAAGGATGAGTCATGCGTCCTCTGAAACATGGCCCACCAAACCACGCTTCTTAACACCCGCCTGCTTAACCCGGAAATCAGCAGCGCTAACGCCAGCCTGTAGGCGCCCGCCCCGCCACAAGGAGTCGCTAGATCGCGTTGAGCCAAGTAAAACCTCCCCGGCCAAACCCTCCACTAACCCGGACTACGCTGGGACAATTGTGTGCCACCCTATTGGACTCCCGGTCATGGCAGGTTGTGACACAGCCTGGGATCAAACCCGGGTCTGTGGTGACGCCTTAGACCACTGCATTACTCAGGAGGCCACATTGTGTAATGTTGTATAAAGATTTGTGCTGGGTCCTTACATTCCTCATTGGGTTTTTTGCTGACCTCCAGGTCCATGGTTGAGAGACAGAGTTTGTGTCCTTCCTTAGTGGCCAGCTCTCTCTGCTTCAGACTGTTGCTCACACTCAGACGCTTCCCAACCGTGGTCACCTGATGGTAGAACTGCTTCCCTGTGATCTTATGGTCAAAACCCAGCCAACTGAACTTTACCTTCACACTAGGGAGGGAGGGAGGGAGGGAGGGAGAGTCATGTTATTCCAGTGTAAATGTAACACAGTTCAGTTAAACATTCCTGAGCTGACCTGGAGCTTGACCTCTAACAGTACTGTATATACTACTGCAAATTCTGCTGCAAATTCTACTGCTATTTCTACTGGTCATTCTACTGCACATTCTATTGCACATTCTACTGCACATTCTACTGCCCATTCTACTGCACATTACATGAACACACAGCCTACCCTACCCTACCATACCCTACCCTACCCTCACACTGATGGAAAATACTGTACATGTAGCCCCCCTAATGGCTGGTATTACTGTTACTACTACTATGTGTGTGTGCGTGTGTGTGTGTGTGTGTATGTGTGTGTGTACCTATAGTCCATGTCCTCGGGGCCAGGGAAGGGTTCCAGGGGCCAGTTGAAGAAGCAGTTGAAGAAGACGAGGCCGGAACACGCTGCCCAGACAACCATAATGGTGATGAAGGTTACACCAAGGTCATAGATCACCTAGGAAACATCAACAACAAATGTTATAGATCACCTAGGAAGCAACAACAATAACTACTGTTCTATATCACATAAGAAACAACAACAATGACAAAAACAACTGTTGTAGATTACCTAGGAAAAACCAACAACACAACAAGCTGTTATATACCACCTAGGAAACTACAACAACGTTATAGATCCCCTAGGATAAAACAGCAACTGTTAAAGATCACAACAACTACTGTTATAGATCACCTAACAAACAACAACTGTTATATATCTAACCCTAACCCTTAACCCTTAACCCTTAACCCTAACCCTAGGAAACAACAACTACTGTTACAGATAACCTAACAAACAATAACTGTTATATATCTAACCCTAACCCTAGGAAACAACAACAACTGTTATAGATCACCTAGGAAACAGCAACTGTTATATATCTAAGCCTAACCCTAACCCTTAACCCTAGGACATAACAACAACTGTTATAGATCACCTAGGAAACAACAACTACTGTTATAGATCACCTAGGAAACAACTACAACTGTTATAGATCACCTAGGAAACAACAACTACTGTTATAGATCACCTAGGAAACAACTACAACTGTTATATATCACCTAGGAAACAACAACAACTGTTATAGATCAACTAGGAAACAACAACTGGTATATATCTAACCCTAACCCTAGCCCTTAACCCTTAAAACTAGGAAACAACAACAACTGTTATATATCACCTAGGAAACAACAACAACTGTTATAGATCACCGAGAAAACAACAACTGTTATAGATAACCTAGGAAACAACTACAACTGTTATATATCACCTAGGAAACAACAACAACTGTTATAGATCACCTAGGAAACAACAACAACTGTTATAGATCACCTAGGAAACAACAACAACTGTTATAGATCACTTTGGAAACAACAGCAACTGTTATAGATCACCTTGGAGACAACAACAACTGCTAAAGATCACCTAGGAAACA